>NC_092128.1:123751487-124055578 GCF_043159975.1 Macaca nemestrina
CTTTTAGTAAAATATTCTACAAATTACATGAGATATTCAACACTTTACCATAAAATAGGCTTTCTGCTAGATGATTTCACCCAACTGTAGGCTAGCTTAAGAATTCTGAGCACATTTATGGTAGGTTAGGTGAAGCTATGATGTTCAGGAAAAGGTTAGGTGTATTAAATCCAGTTTGACTTACAATATTTTCAACTTACAATGGGTTTATTGTGATATAACCCATCATCAAGTGACATCTGTATGCAATTACATATGTGTGTGTATCTGAATAATTAGACAAGACACATTTTAAGTGTTCAACAAGCACATGGAGTTATCAGCTGCCATATTAGAAAGTGAAATAAAAGCCTTTTGTTTTAAAGATGAACTTTAAAAATCATTTTATCAAGATCTAGAAATATTGTGTTTAGTGGAATTATGTTAGGATTGTAGGTAAATTTTGAAAAGATGTACAACTTTACACAAATCTTCAACATGGAATTGCTTGATTAATTGCAGACATGCATTAGATACATTAACATATAAACAGCGCTACCCACTGGGATGGCAATGATACTAAGTTTAATGTTTTATACTTTTTTGTAACTTACAACCTTTCTATATAGATAGGAAAATAAAAGTAGATAGAAATATAGAACGGACCACTATTCTCATAGGAGTGGTTTTCCACAAGAATTTGAGTAACAAATAAGATAGTAGAAATGCTAGGAATAAAATTGTCTTAACCATAGCAAAATGAAAAAAAAAAAAACTAAAGTAAAACACTGCAGCCATCAAAATACCATACAAGAGACTTTTCAATAGATTAATGCATGATCACGTCATTACTACCACTTCTACCAGTATTTTCAGTGATTAACTGATGTATTCACTGTGCTTCACATAGGAATTTAACCGTTCAAATAATTTGGCTTGCTGTATTTAACTAATATTAAATACTGTGCCATCAAAGTCACATAAAATAAAGGCAACTGCTACCTTACCAAGAGCATCCATTTATGTTGGGAAAGGTCACTACTATTTGTTGCCTGGACTGTTAAAGGACTATGACAAAAGCAAAATATTTGGATTAGAACCACCAAACTAGTCTCGCTGGCCGTGCGTGCCACTCCATCATGAGTGTAAGCCTGTTTCCGAGTGAAGATGTCAGTAATATTGTTTCACCGAACAGGTTTTAAATAGAAATATCAGAATGATTAATTAGCATTCTTATAAAAATTATTTTCTATTTTAACATAAATATTGAATTGAAAACTGAAGTCACAATTATACAGGATGTTTGGCTGCATTGTTTTATTATTAGATTATTTTATTTTTCCACTAGTTTGTAGAAATGTTCGATTTTCACCTTCATTTTGCTTATGTGGATAAAGACTTTCATCACTGCTGCATGTTGCTGCAGGGTCGTTTTTCACTCACTCAGTGCTTTCATCAATCTTCACTATTGATTTTTGCACAGCCAATTGGATAGATCATGCAGTTGATGAAATTTAGTCAGGGCAATAGACACGGAGTCTGAGCCACATTCCATCATCTAATATTATATTTTGATTGGAGATAGGAGTACAGCTGTTCTCTGCTCTTGCCACCCACATACTGTCTTAGAAATATGTCACAGTGAAAAATATTTTGCCTTTTATCCTTTAAGTATTTCAATCCATATTAATATTGGCATAGTCCAAAGCTGAACTCTATTTATATTTCAACTATGTTTAGAACTAGATTATTGCTCATTATTCAGTATTTATTTATTCATATATTTGGTCACTTAAAAAATTCTACCATTCTTTTTGTGTCCCCACTGTATAGCTCAGTATCCTGCATATAGAATTTGCTAAATGTATATTTTTGAATGAATTAATGAATCATTCAATCAGTCAATGTATGGACCGTTGATGAAAAAATGATACAATATTTCAGGTAAGAGTAAGTACATGGTCTAATGGCAGTCAATGTCAGGTCTACTATAATTGAAAGGATAAGATTTTTCCTATATCGTCTTCTCAAGCTGCTTCTGTTCTAGATCGACTACCTTCCCTGTAACATGCAATCAGAAAATTGTGCTGGATTTTGCTTTAATATCCTCACTGTCAAGTAGCTCCTTGTCTACAGAGTAGGTAGATCAACATTTACACAAAGATATTGGACCTTTCAAATCTTCATTTTTTTCTTCTGCTTACATAATAAAATGCTGACCATGGCAGATAACATATGTCACAGAGGACTGTACCTACTTCTCTGCCTCCACTATCATGACTCAAAAACAAAACCTCTACCTAAGTCATAGTGTGTCCCTCAGCAGTTGACAGTGTCCAGTGGGTGCTTTGTTTGCTTAAACCATTTTCCACATGGAATTTTTTTTCTCCACTCTTTTATCAAAACAACCAACAGAGCTGGCGAGTGATCACAGACAAATGCCACTTCCATTTAGTCTTTCTTTGATTAAATACCTAGAATGACCATTGTTACCCCAGGAAAATAATAACTAAATTTGCTTTTTTTAAAAAATAAAAGGACTTGCTCCATGTCAAAAAAAAATCTCATACAGTCGTTCATTCAAAACATTGTCATCAAATGCCCATTCTGTACAAGGAAGGATGATGAATGACCAGAGTACAAAACAGATGGAACTTGGTTTTCTAGTGGAAATAATGATAATAAACACATAATTGATAAATACACAGTGTAGCTACAGAAGGGAATCAAATGGGACAGATGCCTAGCACACCTTTGCTCATCCCTGAATGAAGAGGAGTCTTTTATGAGATGTTCTGGGCGTGAGTTTGAAAAGAAATGCAATGTTCTTGAAATGGGATTGAATATGGAATATAGAACATGAATCTGGAATATGCATGGAATACCAAGACCAAGGATGTAACATGAATGAGGAGATGAAGACACTTGCCTCAGGAGCAACATTTAAAGGAATGCTAAAAAAAACTCCATGATGAAGATAAGTATTGTAATGCAATATATTTTACAATGCAAAGCAGACTTAATGCAGAATATTCATGATAAACAAAGTATTAAATATTTTCCAGAGGCAGGCTATCGTGGCATGCTTTTATTATGTAAAGGAGCAGTCTGTCTGGTGTGGTCTGCCACCTCTGAGCTCTGCTGTCCTCCACGACACAGCTTCAGGAGTGTTGACGAGGGCGCAGGAAGAGATTGTACATCACAGGGCTTTAATATGTAATGCTATTGTTAAATTGTAGATGTTTATTAACTCTTCCACTTGGTTCAAAGTATGGGAGGCATTTTGAGAAGTGTGTATGGTGGCGCACAATTTACCTTTTGTCTCCTTCAAAATGGTTCAGGCAACGCCACAGGAGCAACTGTGGGCAGAGGATTTTGAGGAGGAAGTTGGAGAAACAGAAATTTGTACATCATGCCAGAACCTTCGTAGAGTCACTAGGCCGAGTTTAGGAAAATTTTACTCTTTGTGATTTTTCCCAGTTCATTTGGAGGAATAAAAGTGAAATGAGTTTTGTCTGTGAACTACATTCAACAAATTGGCATTCTGTGCTCTTCAACTATTTATTTATTTATTTATCAAATAAATAAATAAATAAAGCAACTTTTTTGATACTTCAGAATATAATGTATTCATTATATATCTGATATTATCTTTGCCTTGAGTTCAAGCATGTATTCTGGTGTGTCTAACTGGTAGAAACCTAATAAACCTTTTATTTAAAGTCTCATATAGTTAGAATTATTCAAGTTATTTTTAAAAAGATTGCATTAGGTTAATACTCTACCCAGAGTTACATTTGTTGGCTAAAATGCTTTTATATATATAGTTGTATCTAAGCCTTTACAATGTGTATACAATTAACACAATAAATGTTATATTGAATGAGTAAAACATGTTTATTGACTAAGTTTATAAAGGTAAAATGTGACATTATTGAGCACTGAGTTTGACTACTCTTTGAAAATGCTTTTTGGCTGAGTAGTATTGTGTTCTTTTTTTGACAATACATTTGAAGTGATCTCATTACAAAAATGCTTTGAATTACAGAAAGCAGATCAAGAAATTGTACTGTTTAGTAAAATTGCTTAATTAGCTAAGATTACTGAGAATAGAAATAAAGATTCAGACACACTCTTCGTTTTATGAAACATGAATTAGGATAACTCCATTTTGATTTCATTTGATAAACTGTCACCTATGGAAATTGAACTGTAACCCTGTTCACCCCCATGCTAGAGAAAGCAGATGCTTAAACTTTCCCATCCTCACATAAGTATATGGAGAGTCACACAATTTGAAATCTAATTAGTGTTTAATAAGCCATTTGAAAATTATGTCATTCAACTCTTACAAATTAATCCTGCTCTTTCAACACCTGCTGGTATTTTTCAACAGTGATTTTTTTCATGACAAAAAGAAGACTGAACCAGTCCATATTAAGATAAGCATCTCTTATGACTACTCCACAAATTTTTCTCTGAAAGATATTAATAGCCTCCTCCTGGCTTGAGAGGAAAGTAACTGCTACCGACATAATGAGACTTGCTCTGAAGAGAAGAGAGTTTACTATCCTAAAATACAATTTTGAAAGGTCAACGGGAGCCGAGGGCCTTCTCCGAGCTGGTAAAATCTTCCAGAGATTTCTTAACTAAGCACATGTTGTTTGATTTCTTGAAAAACAGACTTGGAGGGAGGATGTGTAATAGACAAGAAATTTAACAGCAAAATACTCTTTCACTAAAAGTGTGAGTTTTAAAGTGAATCCAAATATTTCCTTTAAATTAAACTCTGACATAACCCAAACTGTCAAATAATTGTAAAATCATTTGTGAACTAATACTTAATATCTCAGAATGACTGACTGCTTTGGTTTATCCTAAATTCAACTTAGATGCTCCCATTCCATTATTATTAGGTTTTGATCATAATATTACTAGTAGTAAGAAGATAATGATACTAACTTCTCCAGGCTTCTGTGATTATTAGACAGTCATGAATGTGCGAGTTCTTCCCACACATGAGGCATTAATAAGCATTTGTGTTGTTCTCTCTAAGGGACACCACCCCTGCAGAAGCCCCAGGAAAGTCTGGGATTAAGAGAAACTGCAGAGTAAATTAAAGCCCATGAAATATACCTTTATTTGAAAGAAAATTGTTAACATAGATTGTTAATTCTGAGTTTAAAAATCATTACAGTTCTGACTTGACTAATTCTACTAGTTTCATCTTTTTTGTTAATAAAGGGAAAAGCATGGGGCTTTCGCACAACTCGTTTCATTTGGCCATTTACCATGCCCAGAGCCCCATAATAAATAATCTTCAATCAATAGAAATGATCATCGTTTAGTTTAGTTCTCTCTTTTAAATGTTTTTTGGTGTGAGATCAATTCCCTTCCATCCATATAGAGGAAGGCCTGTGTTATATTATAGTAGTGTTTGCAACTGAGTGAAAAAAAAGTAAAAAAGAAATATTATTTTCAGAATAAATCTGTGCTATACAGATGAAGCCTCAGCAGTATGTGGCCCAGGCCCCCAATACTAAACTGAATGAACCTATGAAGTTATTTGTACAGTCAGTCAAATGGTAGGTTTATTATTTGTATAGGTATAATGAGGACATTAACCAACTTTGTGTCAGTGTGTGTGTTTAAAACTTTAGTGTGATTGGATGGAAATTGCTTTTTGATAAACCAATATTAATTTTTTCTTTTTCATGTTTTACTCTCAGAACCTCGATGTTGTTAAGTATAACAATGTACCCAACATCCTTTGATGACAAAGGATAGTAGGTAACTTAATTCCCGGAATGGGTATCTGCAGAAGACACAGATCTGCAAAAGAAGATAGATAGCACATCCCCGCCTTATATACCTTTCCCTTTTGTGAATTTCTATGAAATGTAGCATATGGGGGGGAAAAACTGTCAGACAAAAGCAGAATGACTAAATCTAGGTCCTCAGCTTGGCTGATTAGAGAAGAAAGAAACAGGAGCTTGGATCTCTGGCACCTCCTGGGAGCTGCCTTGCCAGCCATGTACTGCCTCCCTCCTCTCCTAGCTTCTCCCCGAATTCTTGTTATGTGAGAAAAATAAAGAACAATTGCAAAGATATGAAATGAACCTAAGTGCCCAGCAACCAGTGGGTGGGTACAAAATATGTGAGAGAGATATATATATACACATATACACACACATATATATATAAATATACACATATGTGTGTGTGTATGTGTGTGTGTGTATATATATCTATTTATCTATCTACACGTGTGTGTGTGTGTATATATACACACATGGAATACTACTCAGCCATAAAAAAACAGTGAAATGTGTATTTTGTAGCAACTTGGATGGAACCAGAGGCCATTATCTTAAGTGAAGTAATTCAGGAATGGAAAATCAAATACTTCATGTTCTCACTTATAGTGGGAGCTAAGCTATGGTTAAGCAGGGCCATATGGAGTGATTTAATGGACACTGAAGACTTAGAATAGGGAAAATCAGGAGGGGGATGAGGAATGAAAAATTACCTGTTGAATACAATGTACAGTATTCAGGTGGCAGATACACTAACACCCAAACTCCACCACTATACAATTCATCAATGCAGCCAAAAACCATGTGTACCCCTGAATCTATTGAAATAAAATAATAAAAATGTTTAAAAGGAATCTGGATTTTGTTATGTGACTGCAAATAACTGGAACTTGCAACTGCATGTGATCCAGTTGATAGAAGGAGCTAGAGAAGTAATACCCACTTGCACATAAAACAAGTCATTAAAAGGAACTTTTCTTATGTTGAGAAATATTCACAGAAGGCCAGAGCTGTAATCCAATGCCTATCTTTAGTCTTTAGGGGGAATTAAAGAGAGGGAGGTGAAAAGGATTGCATTTAAGAAGATTGCTGGCTTCCAGAAGAGGATCTACACTTTTCCCATTCCCAAGCCAAGTCAGGGAGCTTTGAAAACAACTTGAAAAATCAGGATTCTCCATCTCTGTGAAGATTGGCAAACTCCCTTCCTGAAGATGAATTATTTTGTATCTATGCATCTGGACTCTTCTCCTTCCTTCTAGCAGATATTATCTTATTATGATTAACACATGCAGATTGAGACACTTAAGCAACATAGCATTGTCATTTTTTTTTAAGTCTTTCTTATTTTCAACTAATTGAAGTGAATGATCCTCTTAATTTTACCCCCAGCTGACATTCATTCTTCTCTGTCATACAGTCCCTAACATTTTGCTTCAGGGTTTGTGATTATATGCATCTCTTCCTATGGACAACATTCTTCAAAACGTTATAGAGAGTTTTGGAAAAGTAGATAATTATTAAGGTATAAGATACATCTTCTCAATAAAAAACAGTTTGGTTTACAGCTAAACTAAAGATTTACGTATTTTGTGCTTCCATTTGCTGATTTTCAAATGTAATTAATTAAAATTGTGTGTTAATATTTCATACGATCATAGGATATTTTTTCTTCAGCCTGTTGTAATGAATTGCAGTTACTTAATTTCTGAAGTTAAAACATCCTGACACATCTCATTTGGTTGTGGTGTATAATTCTTTTTACTTGATCTATTAATTTAATTATCTTATTTTAATTATTTATTTAATTCTTTTTATTTGATCAAATTCTTTAGATTTGATCTAAGCTTTGTTGAGGGTTTTTGCATCTACGTTAATCAGTAGTCTGTAGTATTCCTTTCGTATAGTATCTTTATCTGATTTTGGGATCAGAGTAATACTGTCTTTATAGAATGACTTAGGAAATATATTCTGTGCTTCTGTTTTCTGCAAGAGGCTGTAGAGAACTTGTACCAGTTATATATTTACTGATTTTTGTCTGATGGATTGACCATTATTGAAAGAGAAGTGCTGAAGTATCAAACTGTTATAGTGTATTTGTCTATTTTTTTCTAGGAACTGTTTCAGTGACAACGGAAACAGTCTGAAACCTCATAGTCTGATGATCTATTGTTAGGTGTAAAAATATTTAGGACTGACATATTTTCTTAGAGAATTGATGACTGTATCGTTAGGCAATATTTAACATTATCCCTGATAATCTTGTTCTAAATTCTCCTTTTGCTCAAGTTAATATTGCCACTCCAGCTTTCTTTTCATTAGTGTTAATATGGCAAATCATTTTCTACCACTTACTTAACCTATCCAAATATTTACACTAACAGTGGGTTTCTTACAGATGACATATAATTTAGTTTTGTGTTGACAACCCTTGTTCTTTTAATTGGTGTATAAACCTGACATATAAAGTTAACTATTGATTCTAGATTAATATTTAATGTATTTGTAACTGTTGTATATTTCTTTATTTTTTATTTTTTATTTTTATTTTTATTTTTTTGAGACGGATTCACACTCTGTCACCCAGGCTGGAGTGCAGTGGCGCAATCTCGGCTCACTGCAAGCTCCGCCTCCTGGTTTCACGCCATTCTCCTGCCTCAGCCTCCCGAGTAGCTGGGACTACAGGCAGTCGCCCCCACGCCTGGCTATTTTTTTTTTTTTTAATATTTTTAGTAGAGACGGGGTTTCACTGTGTTAGCCAGGATGGTCTCAATCTCCTGACCTCGTGATCCGCCTTCCTCAGCCTCCGAAAGTGCTGGGATTACAGGTGTGAGCCGCCACACCCAGCCCTGTATATTTATTTCATTTTTTCTGTCTTGTCCTCCTTCTTTTCTTATATTTTACTGAGTATTTTTATATATAATTCCACTGTAGTTGCTCTTTTGCCATATCAATTACAGTTTTAACTTTTTTTAGTAGTTGTCTTAGAGTTAGCAAATTTATGTATTCTAAGTCCACCATTAGATAATACACTACCACTTCCCTTGTAGTGCAGGCACCTTAGAACAAAGTATTTCCAGTCTCCTTTCTCCCATCCCTTATGGCTTGCTGTCATTCTTTTCTCTTATCCATGCCCTGAAGTCATGTGATGCATTGATACTACTATTACTTTAAGAAGTTATCTTTTAGATCAAATAAGCATAATATAGACAGATAATTTTATTTTATCTCATATATTTATATTATATAATAAATATATAAACAAAATAAATATATAATATTTATTATATAGTACATATATAATATAAATATATATATTTATATATGTCATCTATAATATATTATAGATATTTATATGTTCTTCTTCTTTTTTTCTCACTTGATTTCTGATGAGAAATTGCTGTAATTCTTAAGTTTGTCCCTTTATAGGCATATTATGAGTTGTTTTTTGATTATTTATTCAATGTTTTCTCCTATATCTGGCTGCTTTCAAGATTTTCTCTTTGTCTTGGTTTTCTCCAGTTTAATATAATATGTCTAGTTATAAGTATTTTGTTCTCACCATGTCTGACGTTCTCTGATCTTCCTGAATCTAAGTTTTGGTGCATGTCATTAATTTTGGAAAACTTTCAGCCCCCTATTTTTTTTTTTTTTTTTTTTACTCCACTTGCTCTTTCTCCTTCTCATATTTTGATTATGGACATATTACTCCTTTTGGAAGTGTCCAGTAATTTTTGGATATTCTTTGTGGTTTTTGTTTGCTTTCTTCAGTTTTCTTACTTTATTTTATTTTGTATTTCAGTTTGGGGAGTTTCTTTTAACCTAACTATGAACTCACTAAATTCTTTTACCATTTATATCTAGTTTATTAATGGCCCCTTCAAAGACATTCCTTACTGCTGGTGCAGTGTTTTTGAATTCTAGTCTTTTCTTTTGATTTAAAATTGTGAAGTTTCTATCTTGTTGCTTACATCTTGCATTTGATCTTATATTAATCATAGTTATTTTGCATTCCTTGTCTCATTACCCAATTCCTGTGCTATATCTGAGACTGTTAAAGGTAATTTCTTTGTGTTCAGATTGTATTTTTACTTGTCTTTTAACACGCCTTATATACTTTTGTTGAAAGTAGATATGTTGCATCAGATAATGAGAACAGATGTGTTTTATTTAGTATTTGCATTTTTGTTAATCTTGCTGAAGTTAGGTTGTGTTTAATATTTGCAATGTTTGTAGGTGCCCGGATGTGTTTTATTAATATTTGCATTTTTGTTAATCCTGCTGGAGTTAGGTTGTGTTTAATATTTGCAATATTTGTAGGTGCCAAGAAATAAAATTCCTTTATTGCACTTGATTTTGTCACCCCCTATTGTTTTGGGGCTCCCTACGAAGCTGTTCGTTAGGCTGAGTCTGATTACTATGGACGTAACCCCAGATACACTGGAGCCCTGGTGCAGTAGTGGTAAGACGTGGTGAAGGGAAAGCATTCTATAGTCTAACATGGAAGTCTAAATCTTTTAGTGGCCCTTTGTCTTTGGGAAGTGACCCTCTCAAATGTTCCTTAGTGTCTCCAGCCATTAGGGAAAATAATGCAGTCTATTTTAGACTGTAATAGATCGGTCTTTTCCTCCGGATAGTAGGACTTCCTTACATCGAATGCTCCTGCCAGAGTCAGGAGGGCATCTTTCTCGGCTCTTCACTGTGAGAACCTTGTGGGATTCCTGAGGATGAAACCATGAATGCGTGGGAGTCTTGCTAAAACTGCAGCACTCGAGAGTTTTTCACTCTCATGCCAGCTCACACTTATCCTCTAGCAATTCATCAAAATGACCACGTAAGTGTTTCAACAGTTTATGGCTCAGGTGGCTCTGCTTCAAGTAAGAAGACTTCAGCTGTGATGCTCCGAATTTGCCTGTTTCTCCAGATGCAGGGTAGCAGTTTGCTGTTTCTCCAGAGTTCTTTGATGGATTCAAGAAAAGTCATGATTTTCAGTTTGTTCTGATTTTTTATTGTGAGGGCAAAGCAATGACTAAGCTTTAATGTGTTTCAGCTAAAACTACATATATTTTAATAGCAAAATTGTTGAGATATAATTCACATGTAATAAAAGTCTCTGTTTTCAGGTGCACATTCATTGGATTTTAGTACATTCATAGGGTTATGCAAGAATAAATACTCTCTAATTTCAGACCATGTTTATCTGCTCAGAAAGAAACTTTGTGTGCATTAACAGTTACTTTACATTCTCTCTCCCCTAACCTGTGGCAACTACTAGTTGACTTGCTATAGATTAGGTTACTTTCGATATTTCATGTATGTTGAATCATAAAATATGTACCTTGGCTTCTTTCACTTACTGTAATACTTACAAAATTCATTCATCTTACAAACTACTTCATTCTATTTTTGATTTTATGGGTTAATAATATTCTACTGTCTGGCTATATATATGTATGAATAATGTGGCAACATTATGTTAGTACACTCATCATGTGATTAATATTTGCTTTGTTGTCATTGTGTTTTTATTTTTCAGTTATGAATAATGATTATGAATTCAGTTATTATGAATAACTACCATAAATAATTATGCATACGTTTTTGTGAGGCTATATATGTGCAATTCTCATGGATTAATTCCTAGGGCTAGAGTTGCTGGTGCAAGCAATAGACTGAACCCGCTCCAATTGATATGTTGAAATCCTAACCCACAATGCAATGATATTTGGAGATGAGGACTCTGGGAGGTGATTGGGTCATGCCTACTTAATGACTATTTTTTGCGTGTGCATACATGTGCCTCCACATGAATCCCTCTGATTCTTCTTGACTTCTTGTCGTGGTATTTTTTTAATTGGGAAATACCTTAAAATTCATTGAAAATCTTTTTGAAAAAGGGGACAAAGAGATTAATGTCTAATACATTATATAAAAAAACCTCTTTATTAATACTGATGTTAGTGTTAATCTTATAAGCTTAATTTTCCTCTTTCACTCTCTCCTCGTCCGCAATGTCTACTGCCGCTACTGTGGTTTAGGTTATGCTCACTGTTGCGCTGCCACTGCAGATGAGGATTGACGAAGGACACTAGGAAACACTGCATCGTTGCCTTCACTTCCAACAAGTTTTAAATTTTGAATGCCAGTGTTTTCAAAGATAGAGACAGATACAGAAATATATATGTACATATATAGTATATGTGTTACATATTTTCTTCATTATGTATAAATACATACATCAAAATCACCTTTTTCACTGATTGCTCAACATCTACCCCTATAACCTAATAAATAATTTATTAGTTTCAAAATGTACTTTGGAGATTAGTCCTGTGCTATATTCTTATCTTTTAGAGAGTTTTTTAATAGCTGTATACAGGATCTTACCTATTGCTTGCTTTACAGATGCATAGAAAATTGTTGTGTGGTTATGCAACAGATAAACCAAATGCTCTATTTATGAATATTTTCTGAACTTTTGACCTCACAAAGAGCAAAAGCAATTATTTAATGTATAGTTATTTTACACATATAAAATTATATCTATAGAATTCTTTTCACTAAACTGGAATTTCACTAGAGTTGCAGGATCTTCCTGCTTAGGACTGGGATATGTGCCCCGTACATGCATAAGTAGGCCATTTTTGTCCCCCTCTCTCTGTCACCTAGACAGTTTGTGCAGTAGCCTGATCTTGGCTCACTGCAATCTCCATCTCCTGATTCAAGTGATCCTGCTGACTCAGCCTCCCGAGTAGCTAGGATTACAGGCACACATCACCATGCCTGGCTAATTTTTTTTTTTTTTTGTATTTTTAGTACAGATGGGGTTTCACCATGTTGGCCAGGCTGGTCTGGAACTCCTGACCTCAAGTGATCCAACTATGTCGGCCTTTCAAAGTGCTGGGATTATAAGTGTAAGCCACCACCCCCAGCTGATACTTTGTTATTGACTTCTAAGAATTCTAATAATAGCCATTTATTATGACACAAGTTATGCAATTTCTTTTTTCATTCTGTCATTTCTATTTTGACTTTGCTGCTGGGGTGCCTGTACGTGTGTGTGTTTGTTATGTGTTCTTTCTCCACTTATCCTCCCACAACCATCTCCCACTGGCTGTGTCCCTCTGACCCTCTGCCCCAGGAAAGGGGCCTCTGCGTCGTCCAGGTCCTCATGCAAAGGGGCTTCTGATTGTATTCAGCCAAAGCCAGGAGAGGGAGGACAGAAAGAGGGAGCTGCTGTCCATCTCCATGGTCCCTTCCTCTTCTGCGCTCTCTCATGAACAACAGCTATGCCCTTTTATAACTTCTGCACGGCTGCAGACTTCATCAGACTCCAGGTAAAGCCTTTCATTCCATTGCTGCATGCATCCCTGTGAATCATAATTAATTCCATTAGGACCTGGGTGCCTTAACAACCTTTGTTTTTCATTTAAACTTTGAAGACATTTCTTCAGTAAAATATCTATTTTTAAACAATCTGGGATGAATCTTGGTTTCCATGGATACCCAGTACATTTTTTGCTTATTTGCTTGCACTCAAGTTCCTGTGGCCATGCCTTCAACACATCCAAAATGCAGACACTCCTCATTCCTCTAGTGCAAGCCCCCATCATGTTTTGCCCAGAATGCACTAATGGGTGATCTCTCTGCTTCCAGCTTTGTTCTCT
Organism: Macaca nemestrina; assembly: GCF_043159975.1. Lineage (NCBI taxonomy): Eukaryota > Metazoa > Chordata > Mammalia > Primates > Cercopithecidae > Macaca > Macaca nemestrina. Next base: position 123,764,947 of record NC_092128.1, read on the forward strand.
TTCCGTCATTTCTCCTAAGTACAATCGGAATTATCTTTTTAAAAGGTAACTGACATTTCATAAGTAGCCAAACCAGCTGAGCAGATTGGAAGATTGCACAGACTCTAGGTTTTACTGACATATTTTTTTGTGTTTGGTTCTACCAGGGACTCGGCAGGGTAGTAACTCAGGTTTGTGACCTTAGGAAAATCTTTCTTGTCGGTAAGATAACTTGGAGGATCCTACTGAGAACTACTGCCCCAGGCAATATCCTGCACCAGAAACATGAATATCACATTTGAATCCTCTCTTCTCCCCAGTATGTTTAATTAATTGTGATGCCCCACCAATTCTATTTCCTAAACTACACTCACAAAATCTGAAACCATTCATCTAATTGCTGTTTCTGCCTTACATTTCTTCAGTGCACTTTTCAGTTTCGGCCAGAATGAATAGTCTGATGCACTATCTAATCCTGCCACCCACCTCATCAAATCCTTCAGTGTTACCAATTGTCTTTTAGAGTAAATTCAAATTATTATTTGAATTATTATTTGAATGTATACTCTAAAAGGCAAACTATACTCTAAAAGACAAAGTATTTTACTTGCTGTACAATGATCCTATGTATTTCATAACCTTACCACCTACACATCTACCTGGGCCTTTCATTGAGTTTTCACTCCATGTTTATCAACTGCTTTTTAATTTCCAAAATGTAAACAACTTTTAATTTTGTTCTTCTCATCTTTTTCTTCGGTCTAATCCCAATATATTTTCAAAACCTTACCCAAATGTTAACGTTTTTGTAAAGGTTCCTGATCCTCAAACTTTACTGGATTTATGTACCTTTCCTAGGAGTTTAAAAAACACCCCTTATCTTTATTATGAAGATATTATAATGCTTTATAATCCCAGACATTCCATTTGATCTTCTTCAGTATACCTCTAGACTGCCCTATGGCATAATTACTTCTCAAGTTATACTAGAAGGTGCTGAATACATATCTTTTGCATGAAATACTTTGTTGTGCCTTTGTAATAGGGATATATCATTTAATTTTCTCATTTATGATAATTGAGTGTATTTTCTTAACTTGGATATAATTCAGTAGTCAATAATTTTGTATCAGCTTCCTATCATACCAATATTTTACAAAAGATAATGCTTAATTCAATATAAGATTTTGATTTATTTTACTTATAGAATCATTTCTGATAATTAATTGAACAATACTGCTTGGATGCTATCTTCTTAACCAAAAAAACAGCTACCAGAATTCTGAGGAAATTGGTTCTTTCTAAATACTATCCTCCTGTTTCAAAAATGCAAGACCCCTGTAGATCTCTATGTGTGTGTCTGTGGTGGGGGCAACAGGGAGGGTACTGAAGAGCTAGAAACTCTCCATCTCAGGTAGACACGAATTCTGGCATTCCATTGAGCTGGTAGGGTCTTCACTATTTAAGGATACAACATTTATAAGTTTATATGTATAAGTGTATATATAAGTGTGTGTGTGTAATTATATATATATAATATATGTGTGTGCTTGTGTGTGTGTGTGCGTGTGTATACACACACACACACACACACACACACACATATATATATATATATAAAATTTTCCTGGAGGAAGGCTAATGGTTTTCATTGGATTAACAAAAGATTCATGATTATTCAAAATTGTGGACTCTCTGTTAATCTGGTGAAAATATGCTGTGTGTATATATGATTTTAATCTTCATCACATTTTAATGAAATTACTAATTTCTGCAACTAAGTACAGAAGACAATATTTCCATAGAGAACATTATGTCTTATTTTCCACAGTTTTGCCCCAAGTAACTTGTCACATGAAAGATACTCTTGAATATCTGATGTGAAAGTGGAATAATCTGTTTGTTCCAGTACTTTCTCCAATACCTACTTCCTCAAATCAAATAGATATAGCTTAGCATACAGTGTACTAAGGAATAATCACTTTTTTTGTGCAACTTACCAGTAGTAGAGTGTTTAATTATTTAATGAGGATTTTGTTTCTTTCTTTTAAAAAAAAAAAAGCTTATTCCTTATTTTATTCTTATTTTAGCATAGAAATGGTTTTGTTTACTTTTCTCTTATCCTTAGATCTTGCATTTGTAATCTCTGCTATCATTTTTCTTAATTCTCATTTTGGAAGGAAATTACCAACCTCAATTGCATCTCTTAGCCAAAAACACAGCCATTATGAAAACGACATGGCTGTCAGCTTAGCAGAAATGACTTAGTGGCTCAAGTGTTTCAACTGTTTCTGTTCATGTTAAGACAGAAAAAGACACCTTTTTGCTGCCATTAAAAAAAATTTTTTTAAATGTCACAGAGTTGTTAAAGAATACAAAAATATTTAATTCCTGCCTTTTTGGTGAAGAAATAAAAGGAGCTCTATGTGTGTGTGCCTGTGTGTGTGCACATATGTATGTATGTGTGTGTGCATGCATGTGTGTGTGTAGTAGTAGTGGGAGAGGGTGGCCAGCATAGTAAATGATTGCAGGTCCAGGTATTAAATTATTAATTTGAAAAAAAAAAAAAACCTTTTCCATATTCAGTGTAATTTCCCCTTAAAGTTTCTGCATTTGCCAAGCTCTTAAGTGCATATATTTACACTCTTTGACAATTCCTCTGGCCATATTGATAAGTAAGGATCCTTTTCTCTTAGTCCTCAAGCAGGGGTATTTCCACAAGGATGTCATGTACTGGCCACATTGGAATATTGCCTTTACTTAAGATGCACAGCATTAACTCTTTGGAATATCACGACATCATTTTTAAACTTAATTATTGCATTAGATTTTCAAAGTTAACCCTTTGTTTTGTCAAGTAGAAATTTTCAAAAATCGCTTGTCATAACAAGGGTATTAGTATCATGACAAGGGCACTTGTCATGAACTTCATGGTTAACAGCAAACTCGGAGGAGCAGGCTTTGTTCTTCATGGCCTCTGGCTTCTGAAGTACAATCTTTTTGGAAGAATCGGACCTCTTTGTCACAGGAAGGACCTCTCATTTTCACCTTTTAGAGCCTTTAGTACCCAGTTTGAATAATGGCTTTGAATTGAGTGCGGTATGTTTGATTCCATTCACCACATCAATTTCCACTTCCTAAAACAGTCTCCTTAGGGCATCATAATCAGCTACTACATGTTATCACTTACAGCCTCTGACAGAAAAAGCTTAACGCTATTTCAAACAGCTCTTTTTAAAATCAATTTTTCAAATATGATAAAGTCTATGTATACAATAGATGTGGGTCCACTAACAAATATATTTATGATTTTACGTAATTTGAAAATGCCTATCATTCACTGTCTGCCATGTCCTTTTTCTTTTTTCTCCACTAACACTTATCAATATAAAAGCTTCCTGGAGCCTTTATATATTATTCGACTTTCAAAACTAGGTAAATTATATAAATAAAGATAATTCAAACCCATGGGAAGCAGTAGTGATGTTTTCAATTACCTATGCTCGTCTACTAAAATTCTGGCAGAAAATAAGCTTCCACTCTCGTCATATGGGAGTGAAAGATTTGGTGAAGTCCAGAACAGTCTGATGACATGTTTCAAAGTCTTCTAGAACTGCTTTATGTCTGGTAAATGAGATAGTATACCATGAAATAGCTGACGTGTCTTCATGAACGTTTAAGTGTTTAAATCATATTGTAGGTATACAACAAAATATATTACATGAGAAGGAATAAAAATCAACTGTGGTCCTTTTTATCCTTATTCTAGTGAAACAGTTGACTGCTTAACACCAACAGGAATCAAAATTTGTGTCTGATGGGAGTGCAAGTTAATATTCACCAAAAAGACAAGTTTATTTACCTGATAGGCCTGAACTTTAAAGTGTCTTAATACCCAAGATTAATCGCTATTTAGGACTCCGGGACTCTTCCCCAGTGGAATTTTGAAAGGCTAGCAGTTTAGAGCAAACTACTGATATACATCCAGGAGACTGGACTGGAGGCCAGGGGAGCAAACAAGAGAGCAGGGAAGATCAGAGAATGATGAAGGGCACCCAATGCCAACTCAGGCTGCGCTTTCATGAACTGTAAAGCAGATTAGTGAGAAAAATCATGATTTCCATCATGCTCCAGAAATGGGCTCTATCTACATGCCTGCCCAATCACAGTAAGACAAAGTGAAGGAAATGTTACTTAAAATACATCTAATATTATAATACTCAATAAAGGCAAAATATATCCTAATCAAAGTTAATTTTAAAAATAGTTTTGAAAGCCAAATGCCTGGAAGATGTGGTTTTGAAAGGTGTGTTGGTAGAATGTAGAGTGTTATGAGGATTAGAAATTATAAACAACTTACTTTATAAGATGAAACGAAAATTAACTAATTCATGATATTTATTAAAAAGTGGCATACTACATTAACATTTATGTACAGAAGAGTAAAGCACACTGAAAATGGAGAAATATAAGAAATAATGTATCTGTAAACAATCAACTAGATAAAGCAACACCAGCTTGTTCAGTTGGCAACTGAGAAAGAAAAGTTCATTCCTGGAGACATCTGACTGAAAAAGTGAAGTCTGCTTTTGAGCAGTCTGAAGGAAATGTAACTTGGGAGGGTCTGCTGGATGGTAAACCACATTCGAACGGTTGAACGAAACTGAGATTGAACCTTGCTTAATATTCATATTTAACATTGCTTAGCACAAAATAGAATGAAACTAATGCAAGAAAGAGCATTATGAAAAAGTGAAGGAAAGAGGCCAGCTGGAAAAAATAAAAAAACACAAATGCATTTTGTATTTTACATTTTCTGGACTGTGTAAAATAATAATCAGACACATAGGTAAGTAGGATAATTACTTTGTGTAAGTTTAGTTTTCACTAGTTTTGTTTCAGTCATTATTTGTTAATCTGTGACTTTCCTCTTACTAACTTTCCATTTAAACACGATTCCTCCAATTAATCCCGAACTAAGAGGACCACATTTTCAAAAATATATTGTAGGCTTTTGAGTGACTGCAGTGAAATGGTTGTTTACTAAGTAAACTGAATAGCAATAGAACTTTCTAGTAGTTTAAAATATGTTTACATATTAACAGTAGATAGGATAATTCAGGTTTTGTAGCTATCCACATTCTTTCAGAGAGGAGGAATAAAATAAATGACTTGTAAAGTTTCATAACTAGCTAAATGCTACAAAATGGGCAACAAATTGTAATCTTTGTAATTCTTTCAAGAATCTTGGCCAGCTCTATATAATAGACATATTTAGTACTATTATATTTACATATTTTTCTATTAGAACAGTTTTAAGTGAATAGAAAAATTGAAAAGACAGTGCGTTTCCACATACTTCACAGTTCCTCTTATTATTTGCATCTAACATGAATATGAAGTTTTTTTTTACAATGAGTGAACCAATATTGATACATGGTTATTAACAGAGTCTATATTTTTTTCAGTTTCTTTAATTTTTACTTAATTTTCCATTGGGTCAACGTGTCTCCTTAGGCAAATCTTTGCTCTGCTAGTTTCTCAGACCTTCCTTGTTTTTTGATGGCATAAAGAGTTTTGAGGAGTATTTGTCGGGTGTTTTGTATAATGTCCCTCACTTGTGGTTTTTCTGATTTGTTTCTAATGATTAGACTGTGGTTATGTGTTTTTGGGAGGAAGATCACAGAAGTAAAGAGCTACTGTTATGACATCATAACAACGGTATCATGCTTGGCAACATGACATCACTGTTGTTATTACTCTTGATCATCTGGCTGAGGTAGGGTTTGTCAGATTTCACTGCCACAAGGTCACTCTTTTAACACCTTCCCACACTGTACTCTTTGGAAGGACGTAACTATATGCAGACCACACTTAAATCATGGGGAGTTAAGCTCTGGCTCTCAAAGTGTGGTGAGTCTACATAAATTACTTGAAATTCTTCACAGGAAATTTGTTTTTTCTCCTCTATTTATTATTTTCATTCATTTATAGGACTTCTTTATATTCAAATATTATTATGCTACTGAAATTGTTGCAGCTTTGGTCACCTGAAGCTCTTTCAGTGAGTTTCTGCATCCCTTTGACATTCCCCATCATGTTTTGTTTGTTTGTTTCGCTTTCTTACCTTCTGGCACTACAAGATACTCCGGGCTTACCTTGTGCATTTCCTGCCCCCAGCCTAGAATCAGCCAATTATTCCAAGAGACCTACTTCCCTTTATGGAAAGAATGGTATTAGGAACCAAGCTCTGGGCACTAGCTGTGTTCATTATTACTAGATTACATTTGCTCATAGACACTTTCAGCTACAGAGTAAGGGAATATATGTACTATCTGCATCAGAATTAAACTGAACATGAGTTTATACTAATGTCTTCAACTCTAATCTATTACTACATAGAGTATGATAGCCTCTTCCCTCATGTATCTCTGGGAAGTGTAGTGAGTAGCCTAGATCCTACCACCGTTTACTTAAGTGTTTACTTCCAGCATATTTGCACAACAGTATCTTAATTGTTACCCTTACCCCTATGGGAAGCAACATCATCAACTAGAGTACAGTGCTTATGTATAGGATTCTTTGCTTTTAGTCTGACAGGCTCCACTCATTTTCAAAGTAACTTACATAGGCATTGTTTTATTCTACCTCCCTAAGTGAGGTGTTTCATATATTTCATATGTCTGCACTATATTTATATTGTTTTTCCACATTCTGCACTCCATTTGGGATTCTCAAAGCTCTTAAGTAATTTGTTAAAATTGACATACATTAATATTATTTGTACAATCAACTTTACAGGGTTTGGGTATGCAGAGTTCTGTGTATCCGCCATTACAATATCATACCAAATAGCCATCCTAAAATTGCCCTGTGCTCCACCTATTAAACCTAACTCCCTACTTCAGACTCCAAGCAACCATTTTGATCTTTTTATATCTCTATTATTTTGCCCTTTACAGGATGTCATATGATTGAATTCATTGAATATATAGACTTTCAGACTAAATTTTTACATTCAGAACATGCATTTAATATTTATTCATATCTTTTCATGGCTTGATAGCTCATTTTTGTTTAATCGCAGAATAATATTTTGTTGTATAACTGTATCACAGTTTGTTTTTCCATTTACCTATTGAAGGCCATTTTGTTGATTCTGATTTTTGGCAATTATGCATACAGCTGATATAAAAATTCATGTGCAGTTTTTTAGGTGAAAATGAATTTTCAAATAAATAGGCCAAATGCCTAGGAATTATGATTTTTGGAATATATGAAATGACTATGTTTAGCTTGATGTAGAATTGTCAAACTGCCTTCCAAATTTGCTATACCGGTTTGTATTTTCAGCAGCAGTAAAAGCTCATGTTACTCTCAATCCTCACCAGCAATTGGTAATATCAGTTTTTTTTTTAATGTAGACATTCTAATATGTATGTAGTACAATATTATTGTAGATTAATTTGCAATTCTCTAATAATAATTGACAGTGAGGAGCTGCTCAGAGCACCCTATTGTTTGTGGATTAAAGGAAACCAGTCAACTGAACCCACCTTAAGCCACAATCACACCCCCAAAACTCATAAAAAAAAAAAAAAAAGGCAAAATAACCTCATCCAAAGTACAGCAACTTCAAAGACTAAGGGACCATCAGCCCACACAGATGAGACAGAACTGGAGAAAGAACTCTAGCAACTCTAAAAACCAGAGCTGCTTCTTATCTCTAAACAACCACATTAATTTCCTATCAATGGTTTGTAACCATTCTGAAATGGCTGTAATGACAGAAATATAAAGTAGAAAATTGATAAGAATGAAGATCATTGAGATTCAGGAGAAAGCTGAAGCCCAAACCAAGGCATCTAAGGAATACAGTAAAATTATACAAGAGCTGAAAGATGAAATGGCCATTTTAAGAAAGAATCAACATGATCTGATAGAGCTGAAAATTTTACCTCAAGAATTTCATAATACAATTGCAATTATTGACAGCAGAATCATCCAAGCTGATCAAAGAATCTCAAGCTTGAAGACCAATTCTGTGAAATAGTCAGAGAAAAACAAACAAACAAAAAAGAATGCAAAAGAATTAAAAAAAAAAAAAACCCTCTGTGAAATACAGGATTATGTGAAGAGACCAAATCTGTGACACATTTTAATCCCTGGAAGAAAGGACGAGAAAGCAAGCAACTTAGAAAACATACTTTGGGATATCACTCATGAAAATTTCTCCAACCTCAGAAGAAAGGCCAACATTCAAATTCAGGGAATGTAAAGAATCCATGTCATGGATACTATACAAGATGACCATCTTCAAGACACATGGTGATCAAAATGAAAGAAAAAAATGTTAAAGGCAGCTAGAGAGAAGGGACAAGTCACCTAAAAAGGAAACAAACCCCTTTTTGGTTTCCTTTTTAGGTGTCTTGCCCCTTCTCTCTAGCTGCCTTTAACCTGTCAGCAGAAACCCTACAAGCCCAAAGGCATTGAGGGTTTATATTCTGCATTCTTGAAGAAAAGAAATTCCAATCAATAATTTCATATCCAGCTAAACTAAGTATTATAAGTGAAGAGGAAATAAAGTTCTTTTCACACAAGCAAATGTTAAGGGAATGCATTACCATAAGATCTGCCTTCCAGGAGGTACTGTAGAAAGCACTAAATACAGAAATAAAAGCCTGTTACCGGCCACCACAAAAGCATTAAATATTGATTTCATTTTATTAATACAATTAATCAATCAGTATTTATTAATGGTATTAATACAATTATGTATGTAAGGACATAAATATTGACACTATAAAGCAGCTAAACAATCAAGCAAGGTTGCATAATAACTGGCTCACAACACAATGATAGATTTAAATCCACACATATCAATATTACTATGAGTGTAAAAGGGATAAATGCTCCAATTAAGAGGCACAGAGTGGCAAGTTGGATAAAGAAGTGACACCCAAGTGAGACCCAACTGTATGCTGTCATTGAGAGACCCATCTCAAATGCAGTGACATCAATAGGCTAAAAGTGAAGGGATGGAGAAAAACCTACCAATGAAACAGAAGAAAAGAGGGGCTGCTATTCTGATTTCAGACAAAACAGACTTTAAGCCAACAATGATCATAGAAGACAAAGAAGGGCATTGAATAATGGTAAAGGTTTAAAACAACAAGATCTAACTTTCTGAAATACATATGCGCCCAACACGAAAGAACCCAGATTCATAAAGCAAGTTATTCAAGACCTACAAAGACTTAGATAACCACACAATAATAGTAGGAGATATCACAACACCTCATGGAAACAATTAGATCATTAAGGCAGATTAATAACATACCAAATGGACATAATGGACATCTACAGAACCCTCCATTCCAAAAAAATAGAATAAACATTCTACTCATGTGTACATGGAACATACTCTAAAATTTACCACACAATCAGCCATAAAACAACCCTCACCAAATTCAACATAAAAAATCATACCAACCACACTCTCAGACCAGATTGCAATAAAAATAGAAATCAATACTTAATACATTCATTCAAAATCAAAGAATTACATGGAAATCAAACAACCTGTTCCTGAATGACTTGGGTCAATAATGAAATTAAGACAGAAATCCAGAAATTTGTTGGAACTAATGAGAACAAAAAGACAACATACCAGAATCTCGGAGACACAGCTAACGAGAAGTCAAGAGAGAAGATTGTAGATAAACGCCCACATCAAAAAGTCAGAAAGATCTCAAATTAGCAACCTAATATCACACCCAGGGAAACTGGAAAAACAAGAGCAAATCAACCCCAAAGGTAACAGAAGATAAGAAATAACCAGAAACAGAGCTCAACCAAAGGAAATTGAGATATGAATCTAGCTATTTGTTATTTGAAAGAACAAATAAGATCAACAGACTGCCAGCTACACTAATAAAGAAAAAAAAGGAGGAAGATTCTAATAAACACAACTGGAAATGACAATGGGGACATTACTACCAACCCCACAGAAGTATTAAAACCTCTCTTAGACTACTACAAACGCCTCTATTTCTTCTACGTTTTTTTTTTAAACCTAGAAGAAATGGACTAGTTTCTGGAAATATGCAAACTCAAAAGATTGAACCAGGAAGAAATTGAATCCAATAACAGATGAATTATGAATTCCAAAATTGAATCTGTAACAAAAAGCCTACCAACCAGAAAAAAGCCTAGAACCAGGCAGATTCACAGCCAAATTCTCCTAGATATACAAAGAAGAGCAGGGCTATTCCTACTGAAACTATTCCAAAAATTTGAAGAAGAGGGACTTCTCCCTAACTCATTCTATGAGGCTGGTATCATTCTGATATCTACCAAAATTTGGCAGAGACACAACAATAAAAAAAGGCAACTTCAGGCCAATATCCTGATGAACACAGCAAAAATCTCAACAAAATACTAGCGAACCGAACTTAGCAGCAGGTCAAAAAGCTAATCCACCACGATCAAGTAGGCTTTAATTCTGGGATGCAAGGTTGGTTCAACATATGCAAATCAATAAATGTGGCTCTTCACATAAATAGAACTACAAACAAAACCACATGATTATCTCAATAGATGCAACAAAGACTTTTGGTAAAATTCAACATCCCTTTATGTTAAAACCATCAAATAATTAGGCACTGAAGGAACATACTTCAAAATAATAAGAGGCATCTATATCATTCCCACTACCAACATCATACTGAATGGGTAAAAGCTGGAAGCATTTCCTATGAGAACTAGAAGAAGATATGAATGCCCCCTCTCACCACTCATATTCAACATGGTACCAGAAGTCCTAGTGAGAACAATCAGACAAGACAAAGAAATAAAAGGCATCCAAATAGAGAGGGATTCAAACTACCTCTGTTTCAATGTGATTCTATCCCTAGAAAACCCCATGGTCTCTGCCCAAAAGCTGATATATCTGATAAAATAACTTCAGCAAAGTTTCAGTATACAAAATCAATGTACAGATATCAGTAGCATTTCTGTACATCAACGACATCCAAACAGAGAGCCAAATGAAGATAATTCTATTAACAATAGCCACAAATAGAATAAAATACCTAGAAATGCAGCTAACAAGGGAGGTGAAAGATTTCTATGATAAGAATTACAAAATACTGCTCAAAGAAATCAAATGTGATACAGACAAATAGAAAAATGTTTCATGCTCATGGATAGGAAGAATCAATATTGTTAAAATGGCCATACTGCCCAAAACAATTTACAGATTTAATGCTATTCCTATCAAACTACCAATGATAGTCTTCACAGAATTAGGAAAACCTCTATTAAAATTCATAAGGAATCAAAAGAAGAGCCCAAATAGCCAAGGCAATCCTAAGCAAAAAGAACAAAGCTAGAGGTATCATGTTACCCAACTTTAAACTATAAGACTACAATAACCAAAACAGCATAGTACTGATTTAAAAATAGACACATAAACCAAAGAAACAGAACAGAAAGCCCAGAAACAATGCTGCACAAGTACAACCATCTGATCTTTGACAAAGTAAACAAAAACAAGCAATGGAGAAGGGACTCCCTGTTCAATAAATGAAGCAGAAATAACTGGGTATCCATACGCAGAAAATTGAAACCAGACTCTCTCCTTACACCATATACAAAATCAACTCAAGATGAACTGAAGACTTCAAAACCTAACATGATAGAAACTTTTAATGATACCTAGGAATTGCCATTGTGGATATAGGCCCCGGCAAAGATTCCATGATGAATACATCAAAAGCAATTGCAACAGAAACAAAAATTTACAAATGGGACATACTTAAACTAAAGAGCTTCTTCACAGCAAAAGAAACAATCAACAGTGTAAACAGGCCACCTCTAAAAGGAAGAAAATATTTGAAAACTATGTATCCAATAAAGGTCTAATATCTAGAAACTGTAAGAGACATAAACAAATCAACAAGCAAAAAAAACAAACAACCCTGGCCGGGCGTGGTGGCTCAAGCCTGTAATCCCAGCACTTTGGGAGGCCGAGACGGGCGGATCACGAGGTCAGGAAATCGAGACCATCCTGGCTAACACGGTGAAACCCCGTCTCTACTAAAAAATACAAAAAAAACTAGCCGGGCGAAGTGGCGGGCGCCTGTAGTCCCAGCTACTCCGGAGGCTGAGGCAGGAGAATGGCGTGAACCCGGGAGGCGGAGCTTGCAGTGAGCTGAGATCTGGCCACTGCACTCCAGCCTGGGCGACAGAGCGAGACTCGGTCTCAAAAAAAAAAAAAAAAAAAAAAAAAAAAAGAAACAAAAACATTAAAGACTAGCTTAGGACATGAACAGACACATTTAAAAAGAAGACATACACGTGGCCAACAGACATATGAAAAAATGCTTATCACCACTGATCATTTAAAAAAAATGCCAGTCAAAACCACAATGAGATACCAGTCAGAATGGCTATTATTAAAATTTCAAAAAATAACAGATACTGGCAAGGTTGTGGAGAAAAGGGAACACTTATACACTGATTATCAGAATGTAAATTAGTTCAGCCATTGTGGAACACAGTTTGGCGATTTCTCAAAGAACCTAAAACAGAATTAGCATACAATGCAGCAATCCCATCATTGTGTATATACCCAAAGGAATATAAATCTTCTACCATAATGACACATGCACATATACGTTTATTGCAAGCAACACTGTTCATAATAGCAAAGACATGAATTTACCCTAAATGCCCACTCATGGTAGTCTGGATAAAGAAAATATGGTATATATATGCCATGCAATACTATACAGCCAGAAACAAAGAATGAGATCAAGTCCTTTCCAGCAACATGAAGCTGGAGATCATTATCCTAAGTAAAATAACACAAGAGCAGCAAACCAAATACCACATCTTCTCACTTAATTAGGAGCTAATTATTGAGTACACATGGACACAAAGAAGAGAACAACAGACACTGGGGCCTTCTTGAGGCTGGAGGGTGGGAGGAGGGTGAGGATCAAAAAATTACCTATCACATACTATGATTTTTACTTGGATGATGAAATAATCTGTACACCAAACCCTCATGACATGCAATTTACCTGTATAACAAACCTGTACATGTTCCCCTAAACCTAAAAGTTAAAAAAATAATACATATAGTATCATTATAATAAAATAGCCTGTTAATCAAACACAGTGTTGATAGACTGAAAAGCCACTCCACAAACTGGGAGAAAAATCTTTGCAAACTACGTATTTGATGATGACCAAATATATACAGCTATCTGAAAACTAAATTATAAGGGAAAAATAGGCAAATGTGCAATGTCATGAAATCATTACATTTTAGTTTCTCAAGATATTTTTGCATTTTTCCATTGTCCATATTTTATGTTCTTACTAAATTTACATGTCATTCTGAAAAGTTAGATACATGTAAAAAATTGATTAATTATAATTGTACAGTTTAATGAATATAAAAGGAACATCCATTTAAAAAAAAATTTAAAGATGAGAAATGCTGGTAAGGGTGTCGAGAAAAGTGAACCTTTGTACACTTCATGGAAATGTAGATTAGTGAAACCATTATGGAAAACAGTATGAAAATTTCTAAATAAATTAAAAATAGAACTGCCATATGACCAGCAATCCCTCCTCTGGATGTATACCCAAAGGAAATGAAATCACCACCTCATGAAGATAGATGCACTCTCATGTTCATGACAGCACATCAAAAAGCTAATCCATTGGTCGGGCATGGTGGCTCACACCTGTAATCCCAGCACTCTGTGAGTCTGAGGCAGGGGGATCACCTGAGGTCATGAGTTCGAGACCATCTTGGCCAACATGGCGAAACCCTGTCTCTACTACAAATACAAAAGAATTAGCCGAGCGTGGTGGTGGGCACCTGTAATCCCAGCTACTTGGGAGGCTGAGGGAGGAGAATTGCTAGAACCTTGGGGGCAGAAGTTGCAGTGAAATCCACCACAAGCAAGTAAGCTTTAACTCTGGGATGCAAGGTTGGTTCAACATATGCAAATCAATAAATGTGGTTCATCACGTAAACAGAACTACAAACAAAACCACATGAGTATCTCAATAGATGCAGCAAAGGCTTTTGGTAAAATTCAACATCACTTTATGTTAAAACCTTCAAATAATTAGGCATTGAAGGAATATAATTCAAAATAATAAAAGGCATCTACGTCATTCCCACTACCATCATCTGTATTCATTCATCCATCAGTGACCACTAAGGTTGTTTCCATATCTCGACTATCCACAATAGCTGAGATATGAAAACAACCTAAGTGGTCACTGAAGGATGAATGAATAAAGAAACAGTAACATGAATACTTATTCCATCAAATGTATATGGAATAGAATATTATTCAGCCTTAAAAGAAGAAGATCCTGCCATTTTCCACAATACGGATGAACCTGGAGGACATTATACTAAGTGAAATATAAGCCTGACACAGAAAGAAAAATATTGCAATCTTACATATAGGTGGAATCTCAAAAGGTCAAATATATAGAGAAAGAGAATAAAAGTAATTACAAGTGGCAGGGGTGGGGGGGAAATTGGGAGATGTAGGTCAGAGGATAGATTCAATGTGGCAGATATGCAGGATGAACAATTCTAAAAAAGTACATGAAAACTATGGATGATAAAATTGTACTGTATTTGGTATAAAACTGTATTTGGATGTATAAAACTGTACTCTACTGCATTACTGTAGTATGAGTAGATTTTAGTGGCTCTTGCCAGAAAAACAAGGAAGAGTAAATGTGTGAGATTATGAATATGTCTCATAATTCATATTGAGACATATTTCAAATTGTCTCACTATTGACTTCACTATAGTAACCGTTTTACTAATGTTTCACATAACTTCATGTTGTGTATCTTACATCTGCACAATTAAATTTATTCAAAAAGACTAATCCAAAAGCCATCATTTTGTCCCATTTTATATACTGTCTGTGAGCCAGTAGTTCATTGTGTTTATTCACAATCTGCATGGCAGGATTGTTTCTCTAATCATTTGCATATATTTTGCATTTCCTGTATAGATAAAACTGTGAAATACAGAAACCCAAGGAACCTTGAATGTTTGTTCATATGACTTAAATTGGTTTATCTAGAACTCATTTGGACAAAGTAAGACACAGCAAATTAATATTTAAAAATTCTGTATGTGTGAAGAGAAATTATTGATAGTATATTAATATCAGTTTTTATTATTAGAAACAAAAATACACTGAGAAAGTGAGATTGAGAGACATATAAAACTATTGTTTAGGAGAGTCATATAAAAATTTTATAGAACTGTTGTATGTTTCTCTTAGTGGAAACATGGCTGCAGCCATGCTATAATTCTGGTAATATGCACTCTAGCTGTGCCAATAGAAGGAAAGGAATTGGGATTTGGTAAATATCTAGAAATCTCTGCTATAATAAAATGACTAATTTTATCATAGTGAAACATCTGTTCAGACTACTGAATTCATAGATGAATGCAACAAGCACACACTGATCAGCCACTTTGTATACGACATTGAGAATGCCCTGGGAATGCATAGACAACTTAGTCACATCCTTGCTCTTTAGTACCTTACAGATAGAAATAATGTAGTAGTTTCTTCCAAGAGCAATCGTGTCTGCTTCTTGTATTTTTCTGGAATCCAGAGAAGGAAGACTGTTTTGCTTTAAAATTTGCCTTAGATATTTTGTCCTTATGAAGGAATTTGCTTACTGTAAAGAAAAGTCCAGAAATCATCAATAACATGAATCATTAATCTAGTAAAAGACATAAATTAGGCCACTGAACAGTCTTGCTTTATTAATTGAAAATTTTTACTAAAAACACTCTAAAAAGTGTCTTTATTAAGAAAGTGCAGCCGGGCATGGTGGCTCACTCCTGTAATCCCAGCACTTTGGAAGGCCGAGGTGGGTGGATCATGAGGTCATTAGATCGAGACCACCCTGGCTAACATGGTGAAACCCCTGTCTCTACTAAAAATACAAAAAATTAGCCGGGCGTGGTGGCAGGCGCCTGCAGTCCCAGCAACTGGGGAGGCTGAGGCTGGAGAATGGCCTGAACCCAGGAGGCAGAATTTGCAGTGAGCAGAGATCACGCCACTGCACTCCAGCCTGGGCAACAGAGCAAGACTCCGTCTCAAAAAAAAAAAAAAAAAAAAGAAAAGAAAAAGAAAGTGCATAATTTATTCGCTTTTCAAGCTTTTCTCAATTTTTCCACATTTTATTATGGCAGAAAAATTTGCTCATATACTTAGTATTCACTGTAGGGCAAACTGTTAAATATTTTATCGCAATTTATTGTAGTGGTTAAGAATGTAAGCTTCTGAAACAAATAGATTTGGTTTTATGTTCTAGTTCTCTAATATAATTGAGCTACGTAACTGAGAAAAGTCACTAAATCCTTATATGCTTCATTTTTCGTAAGATTAATAGAATTCTTTTGTGAATTAAATGATGTAAGTACATAAAGCTTTTAGCACAGTTTCTGGCAGAAACAGTGCTCGATACAAATTGAGGTTCACTATGTGTAAAACTCGGGGACTTTTAAAAAACTATAACTTTAAAAACTAAAAAAAGATTTTAGAGAAATAAAAGAGGTGAGTGAAGCCCATAAAATGAAAAATTTACGAATTTATTAGATACAGAATCTCAAAGGTGAGTTACATATTAAATATCTCAATGGAATTTTAACAAAATTTAAGAAGGAAAAATAATACAGTAAATCATTTTATGAGTGTTATTTACAGAAAAATATAACTGGTTCCTTGTGAGCTACATGGATTTTATTAGACTTCATGCAAAGTATTCTTGCTTTTTTAGTAAACGTGTTAATGATATAATTAATAATATCTCATAAAAGGAAAAACTCCCAGAGATAATCACTACTTACAACATAATATTTTGTCATAATTCTTTTTATCTTAACAATTGATTGAATTTTATATATTACTTTTAGCTTATTTAGAATCACTACTAGAAATGTTTGTGTAAATAAAATATGTTTTTCATTTAGACAACATTAAAAGTCATTTACTAAGTCGTAGATTTTTTGTAATTTAACACAAAGACAAGGTTTGCCTTTTGTGAGAAGTCCCACTTTTTTTTCAAAGACTTGAATAATCAACTTCCCCTTTTATTTTGATTGAAGAAAATACACGGCATAATTTTCTGCCAAAATGCAGTGTATACATTTTGTAGGTTTTAAAACTTGTCTGTGTGTGTGTGTAAAAACTTATTTTTAGATCATTTCTGAGTTTAAATTTTTGAATGTTTTATAGGTTGGTTTGCCTTTTGGAATGAAGATATGTAGTCATACATCATTCTATAATATGTGAAAGAAAAATGTTCTTTGTCATATGCTTTATATGGCTGTGCTTATAAGAGCAAAAATTAAACATTTGCTAGTTATATTTTTGTTGCAATTTCTTGGTAATCTACTTAAATATAAAAATGTGTTTATTATATAGTTATTTAAGCAGAGTACAAAGGTTTAGATTGTGTTAAATTGGTTCTTTATGGCTGATCAATTAGGATATTTCTGGGAACTAACACATAGCATAACAGTTTAACTTTGAAAATATGAGTTTCATGAACACTTGCATTTGAAATAGAAATACTGCACAAAGACAAAATGTAACCTGGGGAAATTGACTTATTTGTATCCTTAAATTACTAACTGGTTTTCTGTTTCTTAAAAGAAACAAACAATAAGAACTTACATTTTGATGTGTGGCAATGCTCATGGCAGATTTTTTTTTAACCGTTTAATTCCAATTAATCCTCTGATGGAAACTATGCTTCACAAGATCCAATAAAAACTATGTGCACAGTATTGAAATTATGTGCCCATTTTCTACAGCAGATCTACTTAAAGAGTCAGCAGCATCTGGAAGATTTTCTCCCTTTTTATTTTTAGTTTTATAGCAATGCTGTGGTAGCACTGGAGAATGTGTTCAGAATGTTTATAAATAAGTGCAGGAAATAACTTTGAAATCAGCAGCTGTTCAGACACATGCATCTGTTTAAGTGAATAGCTGCATACATCTCTCTAGTAAAAGGGAATCTGAATTTAATCCAAGCTCTAAGTGTTACAAACAAGACACTACCTGTTTTTAAATGTTAAGCTAATTACTGTGAAATCTACCCAGTTGTCCAAAGGCATTGCTACTTGAAAAGTGACTATTGCTGAAAAAAAGATGATGTGGAATATAGTGTCCTAATATAATAAAACTAATTCACTTAGTATTTGCTATTTCTTCCCCATAGTTCAAATATCTGTGTCCCCTTTTCTCACAAGTATTTTTAATGCATTTCAAAATGATTTGTTTAATAATAAATTCTTAACAAAAATATTACATTGAAGTAGAAGTGGACTGATGCAGTTTCAGCAAAAGAATCAAAAATACCTTCAAATATATTGTGAAAACATCTGTGTGAGCTGGTCACGGTGGCTCATGCCTATAATCCCAGCACTTTGTGATGCCGAGGCAGGGGAATTGTTTGAGCTCAGTAGTTCGAGACCAGCCTGGGCAACACAGTGAAACCCCGTCTCTACAAAAATATAAAAAATTAGCCGGGCATGGAGGCGTGCACCTATAGTTCCAGCTACTCGGGATACTGAGGCAGGAAAATTGCTTGAACCTGGGAGGCTGAGGTTGCAGTGAGCCAAGATTGTGCCACTGCACTCCAGCCTGGGTGACAGAGCGATACTCTGTCACAAACAAACAAACAAATAAAAAGCAAACAAACAAACAAAAAACACATCTGTGTGAGATTCAGAGGTATAACTTGAAGAGAAGCAGAGATTTCGGAGGGCATGATAGGTTGGTAATGAAACTGTGATAAGAAAGAATTCTCATTTCTGTGGTTTTAATATTTGTCTCCTCCAAAACTCATGTTGAAACAATACCCAATGTGGGAGTGTGGAGAGATGAGGTATTTGAGGTGACCGGGTAATGAGGGCTTTGCCTTCATGAGTGGGTTAGTTCATTCATGCATTAATGGATTAACAGGTTAATGGGCTAGTGGATTAATAGGTTGTCATGGGAGTGGGACTGATAGCCCTATGAGAAGCGAAAGAGAATCCTGAGCTAGTATGTCAGTACCTTCTGTCCACTCACCATGTGTTGCCCTGCACTGCCCCAGGTCTGTGCAGATAGTCTCCCTAAGCAAGAAGCCTCTCACCAAATGCAGCTCCTCAGCCTTAGACATCTCAACCCCCATAGCGGTAAGAAGTAATTATTTCCTCTATAAATTATCCATATATTGTATTCTGTTATAGCAACAGAAAACAGACTGACAGCATATTAGTGAAGAGCTGGGGCTACAAAATATGAATTAAGAAGAAATGCTCTGATTCATTTCTGGTTACTGGGTTGATTACTTCAGAGACTGAAGTTGCTTAGTTTTATTATAAAACAAACAGAAGCTCTGGCCCACCAGCCAATTCTCTAAGTAGATGCAATTATAAACACAAATATGGCAAATACCAGAGCTCCAAAATACATGATTCAAATGTTGCCAGAATGAAAGGGACAAATTAACAACTCTCCAATAATACTTCTAGATTTCAATATCTCACTTTAAATAATGGATAGAAAAGAGAGATAGAAAATCAACAAGCAAATAAATGACATGAGAAACAGTGTAGACCAATTAGAACCAAGAGACATAAGTAGAACGCTCCACCTAACAATAGCAAAATACACATTTTTCTCAAGTTAATGGAATATTCTAGAAGATAGTTCATATATTAGTTCATAAAAAATAAAAGATTAAAACCATACAAAGTACATTTTGCAATGATAATGTAGTAAGAACAAAAATCAATAGAAGGAAAATGAAAAAATCCACGAATGTGTAGAAATTAATCACACACTCAAGAAACCAATGGGTCAAAGAAAAAAATCATTAAAAAATTGGAAAATATATTGTGGAAAATGAAAACAAAAACAAAACATACCAAAAATTGTGGGATGTAGAGAAAGCGGTGCAAAAAAGGAAATTTACAGCTATAAATGTTTACTTTAAAAAGAAATACCTCAAATAAATAACTTAAATTTTCACCTTAAGGAACTAGATAAACAATAAATTAACCCAAGTCTAAAATAGAGTGAAGATAATTAAATAAAAAATTAAAAAGTAGAGAAAATCGACAAACCAAAAAGAGGGTTTCTCAAAAAAGATCAAAATTGAAAAATATTATTTAGTCTGACTAGAAAAAGACAGAGAGAGAAAGAATATTCAAATGTCTAAAATCATAGAGTAGGGACAATACTATTTAACTTAGATGAAAAGGAGTGTAAGAGAGACCAATGAAAAACTGCACACAAACTGATCGAATTAGCTAGATGAAATGGACACATTTCTAGAAACATACCATCCTTCAAGAGTGAACCACAAAGAAATAGAAAAGTCTGAATAGACTTACAACTAGTAAGAGATTTAATTAGCCATCTACAACTTCCCAACAAAGAAGAGCCCTAGCCAGATGGCTTCATTAATGAATTCTATTAAATATTTAAAAAGAAATTAAACCAATAATCAAACCTACTGAAAAATGCAAAGAAGATAATGTTTCCTAATTCATCCTGTTAGTTCAGCATTAATTATCCTGATACTCAGACTAATGATTTCTCTATCACTCTCTATATATGTATATATAAATATTTCCATACATGTAAATATAAATATAAATTTATACGACTACAAACCAGTATTTCTTATGAACATTGATGCAAAACTTACCTCAATAAAATACTAGCAACCCAAATTTAGCAGGATATTAATGGATCACACACCATTTGAAAGTGGTGTAACATTTATTTCTGGAATGCAAGGATGGCTTAGCATATAAAAATCAGTGACTATAACATACCTCAGTAACAGAATGAAGTAAAAGGAGTACAAATAATTCTCAATTGTTGAAGAATAAGCATTTGAAAAAATACAACATACTTTTATGATAAAAACATACAACCAAGAAGAAGCAGATAGGAATTACCTCAAAATAATAGGGGCCACACATGAAAAGTTTGCAGTTACCACCAAACTAAAGGTGAAGGACTGAAAATATTTCCTCTCAGTTGAGAAGTGTGGCAAGGATGCCACTTTCACTTATTTTATTCAACACAGTATTGGAAGTTCTAGCTAGAACATTAGACAAAAAAAGTAATAAAATACATATTGTAAACAAAGAATTAAAGTTATTTCTGTTTACAAAGGACATGATCTTATGTGTAGAAAACACTCAAGATTCAACCTTCCTGGGGAAAAAATACTGGTAGAACCAGTAAACATACTCCATAAAGTTTCAAGATACAAAATAAATACATTCAATTTAGTTGTGTTTCTATATGCTAACAATGAACAGTCTTAAAATGGAATTAAGAAAACTATTTTATTTAAAAGAGAATGAAGAAATAAAATATTGGCTGGGTATGGTGACTCACGCCTGTAATCCCAGCACTTTGGGAGGCCAAGGTGGGTAAATCACCTGAGATCAGGAGTTTGAGAACAGCTTAGACAACATGATGAAATTCCATCTCTACTAAGAAAACAAAAATTAGCCAGGCATGGTGGTAGGCACCTGTAATCCCAGCTACTCAGGGGGTGAGGCAGGAGAATAACTTCAACCAGGGAAGCAGAGATTGCAGTTATTCGAGATCTTGCCATTGCACTCCAGCCTGGGTGACAACAGCAAATTTCCATCTAAAAAAAAGAAAAAAGAGAATATTAAGGGATAAACTTAACCTAGAAGACATTGTATTTTTATACTAAAAACTATAAGACATTGCTGAATGAAATGAAAGAGAACATTAATAAATGGAAAGATTCCTCTTGTTCATAGATTAGAAGTTTTAATATTATTCAGATGTCAAAGCTACACAAAACAATCTACAAATTTGATGAAATAATCTCTCAAAAACCCAACTAGAATTTTTTTGCAGAAATAACAATATTCTATCCTAAAAATTCATGTGGAATTTCAAGAAATAGTCAGTTTTGAAAAGCAGTGCAATGTCAGAGAATTTACACAACCTGATATCATAACTTACTAAAATATTTATTAACAAAAAAGTGTAATGCTGCCATAAAGACAGACACATAGAGCAATGGAATACAAGAGAGCCTGGAAATAAAACTCATGTATATGGTCAAATGACTTTGACAAATGTACCAAAACCACTCATTGGAGATAAGATAGTCTTTTCAACAAGTGAT
The DNA here is from genome assembly GCF_043159975.1 of Macaca nemestrina. Taxonomy (NCBI): domain Eukaryota; kingdom Metazoa; phylum Chordata; class Mammalia; order Primates; family Cercopithecidae; genus Macaca; species Macaca nemestrina. Next base: position 123,787,184 of record NC_092128.1, read on the forward strand.
ACTGAGAAAACTAAATATTCACATGTACAAGAATGAAGCTGGAAATTTATCCTATATCATATACAGAAAGGATCAAAATGGATAAAATAACTAAACAAAAGAGCTAAAACTACAAAAACTATTTTAAAAAACTCTTACCCAGAAATATATATACTGACTATGTAGCCACAAAAATTAAAAATAAAAAATTTTAAACAAAACAAAAACTCTTAAAAAATTGCAAGGTAAAGCTCATGAATTAGTATTTAGCAATAATTTAAATACAACACCGGGAGTATAGAAAACAAAAAGGAGGCATATAATAAGTTCTATTTCATGTACACTAAAAGATACTATCAAAAAACTGGAAAGGCAACCCACAAAATGGAAGAAGTTACTTGCAAATCATATATCTGATAAGGTCTTAATATGCAAAATATATAAATAATTCCTTCATTTTAGCAATATTGTGAAATAAACAATTAAAAAATGGGCTAAAGACTTGAATGGACATTTATCCAAAGATGATATGCAAATGTCTAATCAGCACGTGTAAAGGTAACCGAGAGGCACTAATCATTAAGGAAATGCAAATCAAATTCAAAATGATATGTCACTTCACACCCATTTGGAAAGCTATTATAAACACACTTGTGCACAAAACATGCACACATAAAGAAAATTACAAGGCAAGGTTGTGGAGAAATTGCAATCCTTGTACATTACTGTTAGAAATGCAAAATGGTGCAGCAGCTGTTGCAAACATTGTGGTGGTTCCTCAAAAAGTCAAACATGATATTACCATGTAATCCAGCAATTTCACTTCTAAATATATAAGAAAAATAGCTGAAGCCTTGTCTTTGAGATCTGAAGTTCTTTCTTCTACTTGTTCTAGTCTACCCAAATGAAAAAACAAAAAACAAAAAACAAAAAACAAACAAAAAAACCCAGAAAAGTAAATCTGGTAATATGAAATAAACAAGACTTGATAACACCCCCAAAGATCACCCTACCTCCCCAGCAATGGATCCCAACCAAGAAAAAATAAGAAGAAATCTCTGAATTGTGAGATAAATAATTCAGAAGGTAGATTATTAAGATGCTCAAGGAGCTACCAGAGAAAAGTGAAAACCAACTGAAAGAAATTAAAAAAACAATACATGCTATGGATGAAAAATTCTCCAGAGAGACAGCTATCTTAGAGAAAAGAACAATCACAACTTCTAGAAATGAAAGACACACTTAGAGAAATAAAAAAAAATGCAGTGGAAAGTTTCAATAATAGACTAGAACAATTAGAAAGAATTTCGGATCTTGAAGACAAGGCTTTTGAATTAACCCAATTAGACAAAGACAAAGAAAAAGAACCAAAAAATTGAACAAAGTCTTCAAGAAATTTGGGGTTATGTTAAGCAGCCAAACCTAGGAATATGATGTTCCTGAATAAGAAGAGAAACATAAAAGTTTGGAAAACCTATCTGAGGAACTACTTGAGAAAAACTTCCCTGGCCTTGGTAGAGATCTAGACATCCAAATAACAAGAAGCTCAATGAACAATCGGAAAATTCATTGCAAAAATATCTTCACTTAGGCACGTAGTAATCAGGTTAGCTAAAGTCAAGATGAAAAAAAGAATCTTAGGAGCAGTGAGACAAAAGCATCCACTAACCTATAAAAGAAAACCTATCAAATTAACAGCAGATTCTTCAGCAGAAACCTTACCAACCAGAATGGATTAGAGTCCTATCTTTAGCCCTAAATCAAAACACCTGTCAGCCAAGAATGTTGTATGCAGTGAAACTAAGCTTCTTAAATGAAGGAAAGATGCAGTCTTTTTCACACAAACATGGACTAAGAGAATTTGCCACTACCATGCCAGCCAGCACTACAAGAATGTTAAAAAGAGTTCTAAATCATGAGGCAAAACTTCAAAATACACCAAAATAGAACCTCCTTAAAGCATAAATCTCAAAGGGTTTATTAAACAACAATGTACTACAAAAAAATTCAAGGTATTTCAGCAACAACTAACATGATGAATATAACAGTACTTCACATCTCAATACTAGCATTAAATGTAAATGGCCTAAATGCTCCACTTAAAAGATACAAAATGACAGAAAGGCATTTTAATTCACCAACCAAGTAACTGCCATTTTCACAAAACTCACCTAACACTTAAAGGCTCACATAAACTTAAGGTAAAGGGGTGGAAAAAAAATTCCACACAAATGTAAACCAAAACTGAGCAGGAGTAGCTATTCTTATATCAGACAAAATATATTTTAAAGCAATAAGTTTTTTTAAAAAAGACAAAGAGGATTATTATATAATGATAAAAGGATTAGTTCCACAGGATATTATCACAAACCTAAATATATTTGAACCTAATACAGTAGCTCCAAAACTTATGAAACAAGTACTACTAGACCTACAAATTGAAATACACAGCAACACAGTAATAGTGGGGGACTTCAATACTCCAGTGGCAGCACTAGACAAGTCATCAAGACAGAAAAACAACAAAGAAACAATGGAATTAAACTACATCCTACAACAAAGGGGCTTAATAGATATTTACAGAGCATTCTACCCAACAACTGCAGAATATACATTATTTTCATCAGCACATGGAACATTCTTCAAGATAGATCATATGACAGCTCACAAACAAGTCTCAACAAATTTAAGAAAATTAAAATTATATCAACCACTCTCAGACCACAGTGAAACGAAATTGGAAATCAACTCCAAAAGGAACCTTCAACAGCAGGCAAATACATAGAGATTCAATAACCTGTTTCTGAAAGATCATTGGATCAACAACAAAATCAAGATGGGCATTTAAAAATTCTTTGAACTGAACAATAATAGTGACATAACTTAACAAAACCTCTTGGATACAATGAAAGAAGTGCTAAGAGGAAAACTGATAGCAATAAATGCCTAACATCAAAACATCTGCGAAATCACAAATTGACATTCTAAGATCACACCTGAAGGAACTAGAGAAACAAGAACAAATCAAAACCAAACCCAGCAGAGGGAAAGAAATAACAAATATCAAAGCAAAACTAAATGCAATGGAAGCAAACAAACAAATAGCAAAAACAGCAACAAAGATAAATGAAACAAAAAAGCTAATTCTTTGAAAAGATGAACAAAATTGATAGTCCTTTAGCAAGATTTACCAAGAAAAGAAGAGAGAAGAAGCAAATAAGCTCAATTAGAAATGAAACAAGATATATTACAATATTACAACTGATAACACAGAAATCAAGAAAAAAATCATTCAAGGCTACTAGGAACAGCTTTATATCCACAAACTAGAAAATCTATAGGAGATGAGTAAATTCCTGGAAATATACAACCCTCCTAGATTAAATCAGGAAGAAACAGAAACTCTGAACAAACAAAAAACAAGTAATGAGACTGAAACTATAATTATTAAAAAACTGCCAAAAAATAATGTCCAGGGCCAGAAGGATTCACAGCTGAATTCTATAAGACATTCAAAGAAGAATTGTTATCAATCTTACTTAAACTGCTCCAAAAGATAAAGAAGAAATCCTCCCTAAATCATTCTATGAAGGCAATATCTCCTTAATACCAAAAGCAGAAAAGGACACAACAAAAAAAGAAAACTACATACTAATATACCTGATGAATATAGATGCAAAACTCCTCAACAAAATACTGGCTAACTAAATCCAAAAGCATATCAAAAAGATAACACACCATGATCAACTGGATTTCATAGCAGGAATGCAGGGATGGTTTAACATACACAAGTCAATAGATGTGATACATCACATAAAGAGAATTAAAAACAAAAATTGTATGATCATTTCAATAGATACAGAAAAAGCATTTGACAAAATTTGGCATCCGTTTATGATTAAAACTCTCAGCAAAATTGGCATAGAAGGGACATATCTTAAGGTAATAAAAGCCATCTATGACAAACCCACAGCCAACATTTTAATGAATGGGGAAAAGTTGAAAGCATTCCCCCTTAGAACTGGAACCAAAACAAGGATGTGCATTTTCCCCACTTCTATTGAACATACTACTGGAAGTCCTAGTCAGAACATCAGATAAGAGCAAGAAATCAAGGCATCCAAGGGCATCCAAATCATTAATGAGGAAGTCAAGCTGCGACTGTTCAATGATTATATGACTGTATACCTAGAAGACCCTAAAGACTCATTCAAAAAGCTCCTAGATGTGATAAATGAATTCAGTAAGGTTTTGGGATACAAAATCAATGTAAAGAAATCAGTAGCACTACTATACAACAACAGTGACCAAGCTGAAAATCAAATCAAGAACTCAATCCCTTTTACAACAGCAGCAAAAACAAAACAAAACAAAACAAAACTTTGAAATTTATCTAACCAATGAAGTGAAAGATCCCTACAAGGAAAACTGCAAAGCACTGCTGAAATAAATCATCAATGACATAAACAAATGGAAACACACCACATGCTTATGGATGAGTATAATCAATAATGTTAAAATAACAATACTGCCCAAATCTATCTACAGATTCACAGCAATTCTCATCAAAATAACATTATGATTTTTAACAGAACTAGAAAAAAAATCTTAAGAATCACATGCAACCAAAAAAAGAGCCCGTATAGCCAAAGCAATGCTAAGATGAAAGAACAAATCTGGAATCATCACATTATATGACTTCAAACTATACTACAAGGCTATAGTTAACAAGATAGCATAGTACTGGTATAAAAATAGGCAGGTAGACCAAATAAAATAGAGAACCCAGAAATAAAGTCAAATACTTACAACCAACTGATCTTTGACAAAACAAACAAAAACATAAAGTGGGGAAGGACACCCTATTCAACAATTGGTGCTGGGATAATTGGCAAGCTACATGTAGTAGAATGAAACTGATCCTCATCTCTCACCTTATACAAAAATCAACTCAAGATGGATAAAAGACTTAAATCTAAGACCTGAAACCATAAAAATTCTAGAAGATAATATCTGAAAAACTCTTATAGATATTGGCTCAGGCAAAGGGTTCATGACCAAGAAGCCAGAAGCAAATGCAAATGCAAAAATAAATAAATAAATAAATAAATAAATAAATAAATAAATAAATAAATGGGACCTAATTAAACCAAAAAGCTTCTGCACAGCAAAATAAATGATCAGAGAAGTAAACAGACAACCCACAGACAGTGTGGGAGAATACATTTGAAAACTATGCATCTGACAAAAGACTGATATCCAGAACCTACAAGGAGCTGAAACAAATAAGCAAGAAAATACTCCAAATAATCCCATCAAAAAGTGGGCAAAGCGGGGATTGAATAGACAATTCTCAAAAGAAGATACACAAATGGCCAAAAAACATATTCAAAATGCCCCACATTACTAATCATCAGGGAAATGCAAATTAAAACTGCAGTGAGATACTACCTTATTTCTGCAAGAATAGCCATAATTTAAAAAATCAAAAAATAATAGATGTTGGCCTGGATGTGAGGAAAAGGAAACACTTTTACACTGCTGGTAAATATGCTAACTTGTACAACCACTATAGAAAACAGTATGGAGATTCTTTAAAGCATTAAAAGTAGATCTCCCATTTGATCCAGCAATTCCACTACTGGATATCTACGTGAGGAAGATAAGTCATTATATGAGAAAGACACTTGCACACACATTTTTCTATCAGCACAATTCTCAACTACAAAAATATGGAACCAACCTAAATGTCCATCAATCAATGAGAAGATAAAGAAAATGCAGTGTATATATTCAGCCATAAAAATAATAAAATAATGGCATTTGCAGCAACTTGGATGGAGTTGGAGACCAATATTCTAAGTGAAGTAACTCAGGAATGGAATACCAACTATCATATGTTCTCACATATAAGTGGGAGCTAAGCCATGAGGATGCAAAGGCATTAGAATGATGTAATGGACTTTGGGGACTAAGGGGAAAGGGTAAGAGGAGGGTGAGGGATAAAAGACTATACACGGGGTTCTGTGTACACTGCTCAGGTGACAGGTGCACCAAAATTTCAATCACCATGTAATGAAAACATATCCATGTAATGAAAACCACTTGTTCTCCAAAAACTATTGAAATTTTTTAAAAACCATGAAATTCACATATATACTACAACATGGATGTACTCTGAAAACATTATGTTACATGGAATAAACTAGATACAAAATGACAAATATTGCATTATTCCACTTCTATGATCTTCCCAGAGTAGACAAATTCATAAAGACAAAAGTAGAATAAAGGTTACTGTGGGGTTAGAGTGAGGGAGGATTTATTGTTTAATTGCTAGAGAATTTCAGGTGGGGATAATAAAAAATATTCAAGAAATGAGTAGTGGTGATAGTTGCACAGCAACACGAATAAACTAATGGCCATTAAATTGTACACTTACAATGATTAAAATTTTATGTACTGGTAAAAATGGTAAATTTTATATTATGCATATTTACAACAACAAAAAGAAAAAAATATTTTTTTATAACGCAAGAAAGACGTGGTCCCACTTATTTTCCTATATAGGATCATATGGAAACATGATCCTTGGAACTGCTGCAATCATTGCTCAGCGGTGAGTGGAGCCAGCCCAGGACAATGCCATCTCAGAGAGGATGACACAGACAGATGGAAAGAACTCAATTCCTTGGTGACATCATGGAGCCAGACTTCCTTTTATGAGAAGTAATAAAATCCTTTTTTGTTTAAAAGAAAAAAGAGAAAAAAGTGAGCCAGGAAACCACAAGAATAATACAGGAAATTTAAATATATATTGCAAAGTGAAAGAGTCCAATCTGAGAAGGCTGCTGTATGACTCCAACTGTATGACTTTCTGGAAAAGTCCAAACTGTGGAGATAGTAAGAAGATCAGTGGCTGCCCTGGACTTCCAGGAGAGAGATGAAAGGGATGAAAGGTGGAGCACAAAAGATGGATGAAATAGGGTAGTGAAACTATTCTCTATGATGCTACAGTGTTAGATGCATGTCATTACAAATTTTCAAAACCCACAGGACTGTGTAACACAGAGGGAACTTTGATGTTAACTATAGTTTTAGTTAATAATGGTGCATCAATATTGTCTCATCAGTTTTAACAAATGCACCACACCAAAACAAGATGATAACAATAAAGGGAATGAAGGGGCAGTGTGGGAGTAAAGGGGGACTTAATTTTCTATTCAAATTTTCTGAAACTCAAACTTTCTCAGAAGACAAGTCTGTTAATTTAGGAAGTAGCTATGAGGGGCATTTATGGCAGAATAACATCTGAGAAGGAGAGCCACTCTAAAATGGAAAGCATTTTCTCAAATCATGCACAGCCAAGGGTTGCCTGTCTCTGAATGAGGCTAACACACTGAGGATGAGGTAATGGTTTTTAAATGACCCCTCTCCTAGTGATGTATCCTTGTACAAGACAGAGGGTTGATATGTCATACTTACCTTTCTTAAACAAGCCCTTGTGTTTGGAGTAACGTACAGGTAGTATAAACTAAGAATCATGGTTCCCACTCTTCAGGGTATGATAGGAGCACCTACTTTCCTGAAGTTAACTGCTGCATATAAGATACGCTCACGAATATGTGTTAGTAATTTTTATCATCAGTTCTGGAAAACTCTAATGTAGGTTGCTGTCTCTCAGCTTAATTTACCTATTGCATTCATGTAGGCTTGCTTCCCAAATCAATTCCCCGAATTCCATAGTGCAGTTATGTGGTTACCTTGCCCAATAACTAGTAATGACCAAAAGAAAAGGAAACAGAAATATGAAACTTATTTTCATCTCAATTTCCAAATGAGATGAATAATTAATGATTTGTTTTGGAGGGCTGCAATGAGCAAGTTTCTCATCAGCACGTTCACGCGCACACACACCCTGAATTCTTAGCTCTTTTATTTCAGTTGACTGTCTTTCCCAAAACGTCAAGTTCTTATAGATTTGAGGATAAGCAAATTTTTTCACTGCTGACACTAGGCGTGGACTATGTTCCCTTTGTCATTTTTTGATCCAGATGTGGTGCATTACAAGACAGCACTCATGTGAGACCAGAAGACTCAGTTTCAGTCTTGACTTCACTACCTTTAATGTGTAAACTTTACTTGCCCTCCTAGACTCTCAGATTCTACTTTTAAAGAGGACCATTATAGATTGTTGAATATTATTTAAACCCCCTGCAAGTATATAATACATGCCAAGAAGAACCCTAAAAAGTATCTCAAAGGTTCATGCAAGAAATGGGTTTAAGTTGAATGAGATTCAGAGACTGTTTTTTGTTGCTATCTTAAAACAATTAGGATGATATAGTCAAGTAAACTTAAACTTCTCCCTTTCTGCCTGCTTTTTCCTCTTCTTCCTGGGGACTAACAGGAATATAAATTGGGGAGTTTCCTTTCATTGGCAAGTTAATGTAGCATGCTCTGTGATGTGAGGGAACTGAAAAGAGGTTCAAAGCACTTAGCATACAAAATGTAACAAATAAATAATTTCTAAGAAACTGAGTCTTTTATGTGAATAGAACCCTAGGAATTTCTTATGTAGACCCTGAAGGATATCTTTGCAATAACTTGATTTGTGCTATGAGATACCCACCTAATTTTAAACATCTCAGGAGACAATAATGAAAAGCCTTATTTTTAAGGCCCCATTCTTTACTTCCACATATAATCAATGCATCAGTTTTAGTCTATACTCAATTTCATAAGCAGACTTATCACATCAGCGCTTTGATCTAACAGCAGGGCGTGATATGGGTGCAAACGTGATTAAAACCAAACCGCCACCACCACCACTAACAACAACAATAGATATTGATGGTGTTGAGGGACATTGATGGTGTCTGAGGAAGGCTACAATGCACTATAAAATTGGGCAAGACAGGATTTACTAAATCCAGAGAAGTGATTACATGAAGACTGAAGATGAGAAGAATTTTCCTCTGTCCGTAAAATGGATTTAACCTCTCAGGTGGGGATCTTCCTGTCTCTGAAGCTGTGATGGGCGTATGTTGACAAGCTTACAAACAACTTGCTCTGTGTCTCTTCTTCTGGACAAAACGCTGTTCTGTAAAAATTTACCTGTAGGATTCATCTAACCTCTGCACATACAGGCAGAGACTAGTGCAGGGATGTTGAGGGTTTTGCCTAAGGACAGACAATAATGGGTTTCTGAGGAAGGAATTGAGGTCTCTTGCCAAGGCTTTTCTTCTATATTGTTCAGTCTCTCTAAGGAATGGCCAGATGATCAATGGCTTCTGTGTCTGAAGCTGCACACAAGAAGGAAAGGGTCATAGAGGTTGCTCACTGAAACAACAAGTTCACCTTCTATCCTCACCAGCTTTCCAAAGCAGATTAACAGAAGCAGAGCAAAAAATTACTCCTCACATTTGCCTCAAAATGATGGTATTTGATTAATCCTCCAAAACAAAATTCTCCAATAAGAAACATTTGAGTAATAACATTTTCTTTGTATCCTACCCTGTGTTTCTTTCTCTGAATGAAATGTGCTGAATAAGCTAAGTAAGCATTGACTCACTACTGGCATTGTTAGCCTACTGAGTTAAGGAAAATAAGTCAGATGAGAAGTAAAGGAGAAAATACACATATGTGAGAAAAATCAACTAAATACTTGTAAAAATCCAACCAAAATTAAGTAAAAATATTGAGATTTTATTAAATAAATTTTAAAATTCCCAGAAATTATTTTAAAAGTTAACCATCAGAAATCCTTCATGCTTCTTCAAATTTAAATTTGTATTCTATAGTTATTTTTCACTTTTCATCTGGCTCACCCACTACTTTTCTTTTGAAAAAATACATATTTATTCTGAAATTTAAATTATTGCTATATATTTTCAACGTGTTAATAATTTGCCCACTTCTACATCTTAGAGTCCTTACAAATATAACTATATGTAACCATCAGATGGAAAATAATACTTTATATGTGTTGTATATGTAGTAATATGTATATACAACACATATATTAACATATAAATATATAACTAATATGTGTATATAATATATACTTATATACTTATGTTATATACTTACATGTCTATATATATAGATTATAGTTTAAAAAGAAAACTATTTAAACTCTTTCCCCCAAGAATTGCATACAAAATTATAAATTTTTAATGAGAATAGTTGAAACTTCAAATTATAATTTTAAAGCCTAGAAAATATTTTTATGTCTAAACACTTTTGAAGTCTGGATATATTTTAATTTGCTTAATAATCAACATTAAGTAGCATATTTGACTTACCCCACTTCCAGTTGAGTAATATATTTTTAATCCCTAAAGATGCATTGTATACTTTTCAAATAGTTATTTAAAAATTATATAAAAGCTTTTCAAGTACAAACTGTTTATGTTTTCCTAGAACTTACACAGAAGAGCTTACACATTTTAAATATGAATTAATAAGTAATTGAAATATGAAATGATGGAGCTAGAAGAATATTTTTATAATGATAATTAATATTTTAAATAAAAAGTAAAATAATATGCACTTCTTCCTCTCTCATACGTCAAAAATTGCTTTTATTAGAATCAAGATGAAGTAAAATAAATCCACAAGGAAGCTGAGCCTTGTCTTCCTTGCCACACAGCCCTGAGCATCATGGAATTAGATAGTTCCTGATAATTTAGTGCAATTATAAAATAACTGATTGCAGCTCGTATATTCTACAACGTCAGCTCTTCAGGAATCCATACATCTAAAATAAGTCTGTCACATTACTTGTATATTAGAATGGTAACAAAAAATGATTTTATATCAACTGTCACTCAAAGTGACACAAAACCCTGTGCAAGGGGGTTTAATTTCATTCTTTATTGCTTAATTTATGAGTAATCCTTAAAGTGTACATGTTTCCTGGCTGCACTTACTCTACAAGCCAATTCATGCTTTTTGACCTAACTCTGCCTCAACCCCAAATTACAGAACTTCTTTTTTCAAATCAGTATCAACCTGAGATCAATACTTTAGGCAGCGTTCTGTGTTTTGGTTTGTTTTCTTCCCCACGACCACCACGTTCCAAAACATCCTAATTCATTTCAAAGAGAATTTCTCAAATCAAAAAGGGTTTTTAATCACAGCATCACTTTTGGTGTGAATGTTCACACATATTCTATTTTTGACTATAACCCTTGTTGATTTGCAAGACAAAGAAAAGAGACATGCAAGTACCACAGAAAGTACTACACACCACCCAGAGATTGAAACTGAAGGTGTGACAACAGAGAAAAGAGAGGGTAAAGAAAAGTAAAACAAAGGAGACGTGGGATATGAAAGGTGGATCCCATGTGTGGACATCAAGAAACGTTGTGGCCCCCACTTCTGCCACCAATTGAACCTGGAACCTCATGACTTGGAGTTGAGAGGAGGCAAGTGCTCATTCATCATCTGTGAAAATAGGGATTGAGAGTTCCCTAACTGTGCTATTTTTCCTCAAGCACTGGCTTTAGTTTTCTGAATGTCAGGTTCTGTGGAGGTGAGTCCTCAGCTGAGCCACGGGCTCGGCATTCCTGGCAGTCCACACACTTCATATCCTTTGTTTACGCTGCAATTTTGGAATTCGAACAGGTTAATGGGGCACATTTCAACAGATAATGACACACACTGACTGCTCATGAGCTATTTTATGGTGTGAGAATGTTGTGACGTTATGAAATAAGAAGGCATCGAGACATAGGGACATTTTCTAGAAGGTCCTTAGCAGAGGGTACAGAAGACTAAGGTCCAAATCTCTGAAATGATGTTTTCCAAGTTATTGCACAGCTGTGTCAAACAAAATACCTTGATCCAGATAATGTTCACAAATAAAAAAAAATATGAAATGTTATTTTCTAGATATGGGTAGTAGTAGATCTGTTGTGTAGTGGAGATTACTTAGGAAGAATAAATTTCAGCTTTACCAAGAAAGTACTAGATTAATTGCATTAGGAAATTGTGACAAAAGTGTCAGTGCAGTATATAAAATCAAGCTTGGCAAAACTTAAATATACCTTCTAGCCTGAAAGTCCAACTGGCTGACAAACTGGGCATTTAAGGGTGAATTTTAGTTCTTAAAAAATAAAATTTGGCAGAAAAGTGATGAATATGGATGAGATAATGATTTGGAATAATAAAGAAACTTCTCAAATAGAAAGAAGATAACTTATCAGTGCATTCTATTGAAGAAAGGATGACAAAATAATCTACCCATCAGATTAGGTAACTGATAGGTAGCCTATGTACATCACAGAAACTTACAGTTGTTTCAAGTTGAAGTTTAGAAAAAGAAGGCCAGAACCCTAGAAATCAGTGAAGGGTGAAGTTTTTTTGAAGAAAATTCCATTGGCCTATAAATAATCTTCTGAATAAAAAGAAAAATAAATAAACAAGTAGAAATGTGCTGCTACAGAGAGTTGCCATATATTGATGAATAATTCATTCATGAATTAGTTAGTTTGTACTATTTTTGAAAGCCATAGTCCTTAAACCATTTACCATGTGTGAAATCATGTCAAAAAGCACAATTATAAAACTCAGGGCATAATTCTACTTAAATGAGTTAAAAAGTCTTTTCATATGTCAAATTTCACTTTGCTAAAAATTCCCAATAGAATGCCAAGTTTTATATTTTTAATATGTATTATAACAACATAAAATGTCAACAGATAATATGCTCATTCTTCTTTCAATAGCCAATATCTGGATACTATATCCTCTTGAATTTCTAAGATTTGCATCAGTTATTCTATTATTAGCTTTCCAGTTTATTGAGTGATTTATTTTACATACAAATATTTTCTAATATATTCCTTATAAAACAGTTTTAAAAATTAAACATTTCTCTAATTACACATTCCTCCCTAGCTGATACAATTTCATTTATTTGCTTAATTTCCCTGCCAGACATTCAGAAATTTTTTACTCTTATTGTCTTCAATTGCATATTTGCCATTTTATAGCTTTTATTTTATTTTTCATTTCCGTTTTGTTCTAGGTGTGGAAATAGCTAAGTGTAGTGCTTAATAATTTTTCACCAAAAAGATATGTGTCTAACTCCCTCATGAAGAAATAGTATGTTACCAACACTCCCAAATTTCCTTTGATGTTAAAAAGCATTATTTTTTTCAAGAGTCTTTTTTTTGTATTGGTATGATACATAAACAAAATCATATACACATGTATTTTTTCATTTACTTTCCTTCAATATTATGATTGAGACATTAACCTCAGTTTAACTATTTATGTCATTTTCATTGTTAGTTCATTGTGAGAAGCATGCCTTTTATTTATCTATTCCCTTAATAAATATTCCTGTTTCCAGTGTTTGATTAATGCAAATAAGGCTGTTGTGAGCATTCTTTTACATGTTTTTCAATGTACAAATGTATGCTGAGAGAGGAATTACTGAATCATAGGAAGCAGTATACGCAGCTATAATAGATATTAGTACATCCACCAAACATTTAGTATTTCCTGTTTCATTTCATTCACTCTGGGGGATGTATAGAGATTTCACATTATATTATAATTTAATTTCTGTAATGTCTAATGATGGGGAGCACTTTTTTCATATTTTTATAGTCAATTTGGCTATCTTCTTTTTCTAAATACATGTTCAAGTATTTCATCCATTTTTATTGGTCATTTTTTACTGGTTTAATTGAATTCTTTATATATTACTGATATGAGCTCTTTGTCAATTTTATATGTATGCATATATTCACTCCTACTTCACTCTGCAGCTTGCTTTTTATTTTTATGCTGTTAATAATGAACATAATTTCTTTATTTTAATAAATATCATTATTTTTCTTTATGGTTAGTATATTTGCAACGAGGTTAACAAATGCTTATCTCCTTTACAGGCACTAATATATTTCCCAATGTTATATTCCAAAAGAGGTCTGTTGTACCTCTTTTATTTAGGTATACAATACATCTGAAATTGATTTTTGTATATGTTGCAGCTAGTAATGAAGATTCTCTTTTGATATAAATATCTAACTGATTCAGCGTTATTTATTTAAAAGACCACTTATATCCATTGCTGTTGTAGGAAAGAAACAAAGATCTCTTGTCATGGCTTTCCTCCTGTATTGCTCAGTCTCTCTAAAGTCTAGAAAATTCTAGAATTTTTTGAATTTTTTTTTATTTTTTGTTATTATACTTTAAGTTCTAGAGTACATGTGCACAACGTGCAGGTTTGTTACATATGTATACATGTGCCATGTTGGTGTGCTGCACACATTAACTCGTCATTTACATTAGGTATATCTCCTAATGCTATCCCTCCCTCCCTCCCTCCACCCCATGACAGGTCCCAGTGTGTGATGTTCCCTTTCCTGTGTCCAAGTGATCTCATTGTTCAATTCCCACCTATGAGTGAGAACATACGGTGTTTGGTTTTCTGTTCTTGCGATAGTTTGCTGAGAATGGTGGTTTCCAGCTTCATCCATGTCCCTACAAAGGACATGAACTCATCCTTTCTTATGGCTGCATAGTATTCCATGGTGTATATGTGCCATATTTTCTTAATCCAGTCTGTCACTGAATCAGGCATTTCTCTAAATATGCCAAAGTCTATTTCTAGACTATATATGAATTTATCTTTGTTCTAGTGCACACTCTCTTGGACATTATATTTTTATATTAAGTATTGATATTCTATATTTTTATTCTGATTAATTCATCATGTAATTTGCTTTATAAATCTTTTGTGAAATAAGAATGTCATTTTTGAAGTGGCAGCATTTAAAGAATGTTACTTTAACTCAAAATCATGTATTGCATATTATACTGTACTATGTACATATATCTATATGCATATTTAATACCCCAAAAATCCCAATCAGGTATGCACTATTAGTATTCCCATATTGTAACTGAAGAAACAAAGTCACAGAGACACAGGCACAAAGACGTTAAGCAGAATGTGAATGCGAGATACCTAACACATGGTGAGTGGGAATGTCTGTATTTGAATCTAGGCACCTGGCTGCAGACCAAGTGCTTTTAGAGACTATGCTTTGCTGATTCTCGTTTGAGAGGAGATTTTATTTTTCTTCTTAAGGTTTTCCAGGAAATAATTGGTGGTTGAGAATAGATTTTAGATTTAGAAGTTGTAAGAAGAGGCCAGGGACAGTGGCTCATGCCTGTAATCCCAGCACTTTGGGAGTCCGAGGCAGGCGATGACCTGAGGTAAGGAGTTCGAGACCAACCTGACCAACATGGTGAAACCCCATCTTTACTAAAAATAAAAAATTAGCCAGGCGTGGTGGTGGGTGCCTGTAATCCTAGCTACTGGGAGGCTGAGGCAGGAGAATCGCTTGAATACAGGAGGCAGAGGTTGCAGTGAGCCAATATTGCACCATTGCACTCCAGCCTGGGCAAAAAGAGTGAAACTCCATGTTAAAGAAAAAAAAAAAAAATATATATATATATATATATATATATATATATATATATATATATATAAAGAAGAGCTAGGTTAAAGTTTTCTTTATTTTAATCTGGCTTGATAAATAGAATTTATTATCAGATTGAGATAGAAGATGAGAGAAAAAGTAAGAATCCTGAGTGACTATGAAATTTGGGGTCTGAGATAATAAGTGGATGGCACACTCAGTTGTCAAAGTAGGAAGCACTAGGGAGGCAAACATATAGAATGGAAGGGAGGATTATGTTACTTGGAAGATGTCTAAGAGACAACTAAACTTCAGGTTTCAAGTAGGAAGCCTGAGGTATACATGTAATACTTAAAACAATGGGACAGAATGAGACCATCTTGGAAGAACGTGTACATACATAAAATAAGTTAGAATGAAATTATGGGAGCATGTGACTTAATTTATATGAAAAGAGGATGGTTTGTACTATTTAAACTTCTCTCCCTCTTCTGGAATTCTAAGAGAGATACGAAAGATCAAGTAACAATTGTGGCATAATTACAATGTCTGATAAACTTGTGCTATAGCCTACTATTCTAGAAGACCTGTATATAAGAGATTATGAAAGGGAACATGTATAAAACAGAGTGGTTGAAAATACTTACCATCATTGGAGTAATATAAACATACAGAAGGAAGAAGGTGGAAAATACAGGCTAGTCTTGAGGATCCTGATTGTTTTGTATGGAAAATGCCTGGCTATGCCATTGTTAAACTATTTCACCACAGTTTTAAAATGAGTCAATTATGCATTTAAATTTATGGTTAAAAAACTAAGCTACCAACAGTAAGCTGCAGAAGAGAAGTCATAGGCTTATGGAATCTTCTTAGAATTCTGGATTATTTAGGAAAATCTGATGTCTTACTCAAAGAACACCTCAATAATAGAACAAATATTAAAAAGTGATAATTTTATACCACATTCCTAAAGATAAAATTACTGTAGTACAATGCCTGACAGTTGAGAAGCACTTTAATAATGGCATTAAAAATATGGCCTATTTCTAAGTGTTTAATGCATCTTGAGTTAATGTTTGTATAAGGTGTAAGGAAGGGGTCTAGTTTCAGTTTTCTGCATATGGCTAGCCAGTTTTCCAACACCATAGGGAATCCTTTCCCCATTGCTTGTTTTTCTCAGATTTGTCAAAGATCAGATGGTTTTAGATGTATGGGGTTATTTCTGAGGCCTCTGTTCTGTTCCATTGATCTATAGACCTATTTTGCTATGAGTACCATACTGTTTTTGTTACTGTAACCTTGTAGTGTAGTTGGAAGTCAGGCAGCATGATGCCTCCACCTTTGTTCTTTTTGCTTAGGATTGTTTTGGCTATACAGGCTCTTTTTTGGTTCCATATGAAATTTAAAGTAGATTTTTTTCCAATTCTGTGAAGAAAGTCAATGGCAGGTTGATGGGGATAGCTTTGAATCTATAAATTACTTTGGGCAGTATGGCCATTTTCACGATATTGATTCTTCCTAGCCATGAGCATGGAATGTTTTTCCATTTGTTTGTGTCCTTTCTTATTTCCTTGAGCACTGGTTTGTAGTTCTCCTTGAAGAGGTCCTTCACTTCCCTTGTAAGTTGTTTTCTTAGGTATTTTATTCTTTGTGTAGTAATTGTGCATGCGAGTTCACTCATGATTTGGCTGTCTGTTTTTCTATTATTGGTGTATAGGAATGCTTGTGATTTTTGCACATTGATTTTTTATTCTGAGAGTTTGCTAAAGTTGCTTATCAGGTTAAGGAGATTTGGGGTTGAGACGGAGGGGTTTTCTAAACATACAGTTATGTCATCTCCAAACAGAAAATTTGACTTCCTCTCTCCTATTTGAATACCCTTTGTTTCTTTCTCTTGACAGATTGAGCTGGCCAGAACTTCCAATAATATGTGGAATTGGAGTGCTGAGAGAGGGCATCCTTGTCTTGTGCCGGTTTTCAAAGGGAATGCTTCCAGCTTTTGCCCATTCAGTATGATATTGACTGTGAGTTTGCCATAAATAGCTCTTATTATACTGAGACACATTCAATCAAACGCAGGACCTAAAACCATAAAAACCTTAGCAGAAAACCTCGGCAATACCATTCAGGACACAGGCATGGGCAAAGACTTCATGTCTAAAACACCAAAAGCAATGGCAACAAAAGCCAAATTGACAAATGGATCTAATTAAACTAAAGAACTTCTGCACAGCAAAAGAAACTATCATCAAAGTAAACAGACACCCCTCAGAATGGGAGAAACATTTTGCAAACTATCCATCTGACAAAGGGCTAATATGCAGAATCTACAAGGAACTTAAACAAATTTACAAGGAAAAAAAACCATCAAAAAGTGGGCAAAGGATATGAACAGATATTTCTCAAAAGAAAACATTTATGTGGTCAATAAACATATAAAAAAACTCATCATCACTGATCGTTAGAGAAATGCAAATCAAAACTACAATGAGATACCATCTCACGCCAGTTAGATTGATGATCATTAAAAAGTCAGGAAACCACAGATGCTGGAGAGGATGTGGAGAAATAGGAACGCTTTTATACTGTTAGTGGGAGTGTAAATTAGTTCAACCATTGTGGAGGACAGTGTGGAGATTCCTTAAGGATCTAGAACCAGAAATATCATTTGACCTAGCTATCCCATTACTGGGTGTATACCCAAAGGATTATAAATCATTCTACTACATGTTGATTGTGGGACTGTTTACAATAGCAAAGACTTCCAAATGCCCATCAATGATAGACTGGATAAAGAAAATGTGGCACATATACACGATGGAATACTATGCAGCCATAAAAGAGGATGAGTTTGTGTCCTTTGCAGGGACATGGATGAAACTGGAAACTATCATACTCAGCAAACTAACACAGGAACAGAAAACCAAACACCACATGTTCTCACTTATCAGTGGGAGTTGAACAATGATAACACATGAACACAGGGAAGGGAACATCACACACCAGGGCCTATCATTGGGTGATAGCATTAGGAGAAATACCTAATGTAGATGATGGGTTGACGGGTGCAGCACATCACCATGGCACGTGTATAGCAATGTAAGAAACCTGCACATTCTGCACATGTATCCCAGAACTTAAAGCATAATGAAAAAAAAAAATATATATATACACACACACACATATATATATATATATATGCCCTATTTCAGTTCAGGTACACACCTGGACATAGATAGCATTCAGCATTGAACATGTTCTTGAATGGTTGGATTTCACCCTCGACATGCTGGGTATATACCTCAGCTTCTTCAGTACAGCATTAACCATTCAATTTGTCATTTTTGTCTGAGAGAGGAAAGAATAAAAGTGAAAGCAAGAAGTTCAGGGGTATATCAAATTTAAAGTTCTCAGGAAGGAGGTCCTGATAGACAGGATATTCAGAGGAAAACTAGGAGAATGTGGGGTTATGAAAAAGTACAGAAGAGATAAAGCAAATGTCCAGTGTTGCTGCAAAACTGATTGCAATTAGGTCAGAGTCTGGTCAAAGTCTGTGGCAGATATAGGGTAAAAATGACCTATATTTAAAAAATAGATTCAAAGTAAAAAATGAAATGAAATATAATTAAAATGAGTTGAAGGATGCTGCACAATTGAAGGCAAGGGCATAGAAAACTTTTGAAGATGCTACGCTTCAAGTGGCAGAAAAGAATGAGGCAGTGGTAGAATTGAAGACTCAAGGGAGGGGATTAAATATGTACAATCTGAGATGCATTTTGATAATCACAGCAATAATCCAGTGGGAGAGGAGAGCTTAATTGCAGTAACAGTGTCCATGGAACCTTCAGAAGGCATAGATTCAAGGACACAAGCCCAAGGACTGGCCTTCTATATTTAGGCTTTCCTAGGATAGTTTCTTTTTTATACTTAGGTCTCTATGTACTCTGAAATTTATTTATCTAAATGGAATGAGTTATGAATCAAATTATATTTTTCAAATAAGTAATAAATATTCTAACACCATATATGGAGGAATATTTCCTTTGGTTATTAATTTTGTATACCTTTTACTCATATTAATGTATAAAAATATGTATATAGCATTATACCAAAACACATGTATGATTATACAATGTCTATTTCTGAGCTACAAGAAATATGTTATTTTAAGTATGATATTGTAATAATATTTGGCTCTATACATTCATCCATCCTTTAAAAATATCATTGTGTTTTCCTAGGGCATTTATTCATTTCTATTAATTTTAAAATCTTACAGTGAGATTATAATTTTATTAAGATTTTATATGAACGTGAATGAATTTGACATTTTTATAGAATCAAGTTTTCCCATTCATGAACTTGATGTATTTCTCCATTTAATCACTTCATCACAAAAGGTCTATACTATTTTATTACACCAGATGAACATAATTATAGTACATCAAAAAGCTGGTGACCGAGTTTGGAAGAGTCTATAAATCATGTCATAAAGTAAAATGAATGTATTTAGTTTAGAAAATAGTAACTTAAGACATCTATAATAACCTTCAAAGTTTTTGAATGAATCAGTGGGTAAAAAAAAAAAAAAAAAAAAAAAAAAAAAAAAAAAAAAAAAAGCTAAATCTTTTTTAATTGCAGAAGAAAAAAAGGAAGAAAAGTTATGGAAAAGAAACATTTTTATCAATTGAAGAAAAATTATATTGAAATTGACCTCATGGCTATGTAAGTTCTATATCCCTGGCAAAAACTGGGATTTGGAGAGAATACAAAGCATTCCTACACTGAAAGCACTGATGCACCCAAGGATCAGAGGAGAGTCCTTTGTTAGCTTATGTATCAGCTGGATCTGAAATGATGTGGAATATTAGATACGGTGGGAAAAGATGAGTATGAAAAGCGCACAAATAAAAACAGGGAAACGGAAACAGGCAAAGCATTCCCAGGAGACATGAAGCAAACATGGGGTAGGTTTCGTACATTGTGGGTTTTGGAGTTAACTTGTGAAGGAGAGTGGTAGCAATATTGGATTCCCTCAAGTAGTAAGCCATAGATACTTAAATATTTTCTGAGTTAAGTATAAGCAATTCAGGATTGGATTTTGGGTAGAATTGTGACCGTCTTATTTTCTAATTTTTGTCTTTTTAAAGTAGGAGAAACACTATTAAAATTAATAGATGTTTTCCATTTTTTACACTCTGGATAATTAAAGCTTTATAATATAAACAAAGATATATCTCTGATGAATACTGATGTAAAAATATTCAACAAGATGCTAACAAACAGAATTCGACATCTCATTACAAGAATTCTACACTATGACCAAGTGGAATTTATTCCTGAAATGCAAAGATACTTCAACATATAAAAGACAATCAATTTAATACTGTATATTGGCAGAATGAACAACATTCCGTTAAAAAAAATATGATTAGCTCAATTGATCAGAAAAAGCATATGACAAAAAATCAACACACTTTTCTTGATAAAAAGACACAACATACTAGGAATAGAAAGAAACTACCTCAACATAATAAAGGCCATATATGTCAAGCTGACAACAACATAACAATCAATGGTGAAGAGTGATTTTAAACAAAATTGCAAAGCTCATTGGGTGGGTAAGGACACCAGTCTGGGCAACATATGGAGATTCCCCCATCTCTGCACAAAAATCAAAAACAACAAAAAAGCTGGGTGTGGTGGTGCATACCTGTGGTCCCAGCTACTCAGGAGGCTAAGATAGTAGGATTGCCTGAGACTGGGAGGTCAAGGCTGCAGTGAGCCATGATTATTACACCACTGTACTCCACCCTGAGTGACAGAGTGAGACCCTGTCTCTCACACACACACACACACACACACACACACACACACACAAAATTGAAATAGGAAAGGACAGCCTTTAACAAATGGTGTAGGCAAAATTAGAAATCTACACACACAAAAGTGAAGTTAGATGCTTAACTTACACAATATCCACAAATAAATTTAAAATGGATCAAAGACAAGCATAAGACCTAAAACTATGAAACACTCAAGGAAAACAAAGAAGAAAAGTTTTATGACTTGAATTGGCGAAATTTCTTTGACATGACACCAAAAGCAGAAGCAACAAAAATGTAAATAGATAAAGTACACTACACTAAAATTTAAAACTTCTGTGCATTAAAAGACACAATCGAGCAAGTGAAAATGCAACCAACCGAATAAGAGAAAATATTTTCAAGTCATATATCTGATGAGTGTTAATATGCAGAATATTTTTAAAACATTTACACTGCAACAAAAATAAAAGAACCCAATTGAAATTGGGCCAATTACTTAAATAGACATTTCAGAAGACATGCAAATAGCCACTAAATATCTGAAAAGATGTTCAAAATAATTCATAATAAGTACAATGCAATCTAAAGCACATTGAGATATAACCTCACACCCATCAGGATGACTACTACAAAAAAAAAAAAAAAAAAAAAAAAACCCTGAAAATAATGAAGTGGAAAGCAGAATAATGTTGGAAGCTGAAATCCAGCCAACCCTGCTTATTTTAATTCAGCCATGACATGAGCAAGAAACACATTTCAACAGGCCAAACATGTATTTTAGGCATTTATCTGCTAACAAAGTATGTTTTTAATAATACAAGCATCTTTACCTAGAGACCCTTGTCTACTGTGCGTAAGAATGTAAAATGGTGAGGCTGCTTTGGAAAATAGTATGACAACTCTTCAACAAATTAAAAATAGAATTACCCCATGATGAACAAGTTTTAACTATGAGTGTATATCAAAAAAAACTGAAGTCTTGAAAAAATATTTGTACATACGCCCATGTTCATAACAACATTATTCACAATAGCCAAATCATAGAATCTATGCAAATGTCCATTATTGGATGGATAGCTAAACAGAATATCTATATCTATAGGAATAGTACCCCTAAAAAAAGAAAATTATGATGCATTCTGTAGCTTGCATGAAACTTGAGGACAGTATACTAAATGAAATAAGTAACAAAGAGACACATACTATACAATTCCATTCATATGATATTATAGTTTGGTTTGTTTGACTCTTCCAGATTTCATGTTGCAATTTGAGCCCTGATGTTAGAGGTTGGGCCTAATGGGACATATTTGGGTTATGACGGTGGTCTTTCATGGATAGCGTGGTGCCACCCTCATGTTAATTAATGAGTTCTTACTCTATTAGTTCCCGTAAGAGCTGGTTGTTAAAAAGAGTCTTGCACCTCCCATTTCTCTCTTTTGCTTTCTTCTCTCATGATGTGGTCTCTACACACTAGCCTCTCTTCTTTCACCATTAGTGGAAGCAGCCTAAAGACCTCAAAAGAAGCAAAGAGTGGTGCCTTGCTTCTTGTACAGCTGGCAGAATCATAAGCTAAATAAACTTTAAAAAAATAAAGTACATAGTCCTAGGTATTCCCTTATAGCAATGCTAAATAGACTAAAACATATGAGATACCTAGAATAGTCAAATTCATAGAGGAGGAGGAGGAGGAGGAGGAGGAGGAGGAGGAGGAGGAGGAGAAGAAGAAGAAGAAGAAGAAGAAGAAGAAGAAGAAGAAGAAGAAGAAGAAGAAGAAGAAGAAGAAGCAGCAGCAGAAGCAGAAGGAGGAGGAGGAGGAGGAGGAGAAAGAGAAGGAGAAAGAGAAAGAAGGGAGGAAGAGGAGAGAAGAACATCACTTAGACCTAGAGATTATACATGACTTCAAAATTGTTTTAAAATGGACCAGAGACATAAGTGGAAAACTGAAAATTATAACACTTCCAGAAGAAATCATAAGAAAAAAATTTATATGACTTTGGGTGAGGTAATGTGCTTCAGCATCACTAAGGAAAAAATATTTATAAATTGGATTTTATTAAAATTAAAATATTCTGCTGTGTGAAAGACACAGGTAAGAGAATTAAAAGACAAGTCACAGAATGAGGGAAAATATTTGCAAAACATACATCTGATAAGTGACTTGTATCCAAAATACACACACAAAAAAATCATAAAAATCAAGTATAAGGAAAATAACAACCCAATAAAAAATGTGCAAAAGATGCCTTGCCAAAAAAGCAATACAGATATAAAAT
Organism: Macaca nemestrina; assembly: GCF_043159975.1. Taxonomy (NCBI): domain Eukaryota; kingdom Metazoa; phylum Chordata; class Mammalia; order Primates; family Cercopithecidae; genus Macaca; species Macaca nemestrina. The sequence continues at coordinate 123,810,713 of NC_092128.1, forward strand.
AAACATATGGAAAGCTGTTTAACATTTTATGCTATTTGGGAAGTGCAGATTAAAACAAAATACCAGTGCATAACTATTACAATGGCTAATGTCTAAAATATAGACATAGTCAAATTCTGGCAAGGATGTGGAGTAACAGGAACTCTTGTTTATTGCTGGTGGAAAGGCAAAATGATACAGCCACTTAGGAAGACAGTTTGACAGTATATGGCAACGTTAAACATAATTTTATCAAGTGACCTAGTAACTACTTATTTACTTAAGTGATTAAAACACTTACATTTGATCCAGGGGGGTGGAGGAAGATGGCCGAATAGGAACAGCTCCAGTCTCCAACTCCCAGTGCGAGCGACACAGAAGACCAGTGATTTCTGCATTTTCAACTGAGGTACTGGGTTCATCTCACTGGGGAGTGCCGGACGATCAGTGCTGGTCAGCTGCTGCAGCCCGACCAGCGAGAGCTGAAGCAGGGCGAGGCATTGCCTCACCTGGGAAGCGCAAGGGGGAAGGGAATCCCTTTTCCTAGCCAGGGGAACTGAGACACACAACACCTGGGAAATCAGGTAACTCCCACCCCAATACTGCGCTTTAAGCAAACAGGCACACCAGGAGATCATATCCCACACCTGGCCGGGAGGGTCCCACACCCACGGAGCCTCCCTCATTGCTAGCACAGCAGTCTGTGATCTACCGGCAAGGCAGCAGCGAGGCTGGGGGAGGGGTGCCCACCATTGCTGAGGCTTAACTAGGTAAACAAAGCTGCTGGGAAGATCGAACTGGGTGGAGCTCACAGCAGCTCAAGGAAACCTGCCTGTCTCTGTAGACTCCACCTCTAGGGACAGGGCACAGTAAACAATAACAAACGCAGCAGAATCCTCTGCGGACGCAAACGACTCTGTCTGACAGCTTTGAAGAGAGCAGTGGATCTCCCAACACGGAGGTTGAGATCTGAGAAGGGACACACTCCCTGCTCAAGTGGGACCCTGACCCCTGAGTAGCCTAACTGGGAGACATCCCCCACAAGGGGCAGTCTGACACCCCACACCTCACAGGGTGGAGTACACCCCTGAGAGGAAGCTTCCAAAGCAAGAATCAGACAGGTACACTCGCTGTTCAGAAATATTCTATCTTCTGCAGCCTCTGCTGCTGATACCCAGGCAAACAGGGTCTGGAGTGGACCTCAAGCAATCTCCAACAGACCTACAGCTGAGGGTCCTGACTGTTAGAAGGAAAACTATCAAACAGGAAGGACACCTACACCAAAACCCCATCAGTACATCACCATCATCAAAGACCAGAGGCAGATAAAAACACAAAGATGGGGAAAAGGCAGGGCAGAAAAGCTGGAAATTCAAAAAATAAGAGTGCATCTCCCCCGGCAAAGGAGTGCAGCTCATCGCCAGCAAAGGATCAAAGCTGAACGGAGAATGACTTTGACGAGATGAGAGAAGAAGGCTTCAGTCCATCAAATTTCTCAGAGCTAAAGGAGGAATTACGTACCCAGCACAAAGAAACTAAAAATCTTGAAAAAAAAGTGGAAGAATTGATGGCTAGAGTAATTAATGCAGAGAAGGTCATAAACGAAATGAAAGAGATGAAAACCATGACACGAGAAATACGTGACAAATGCACAAGTTTCAGTAACCGACTCGATCAACTGGAAGAAAGAGTATCAGTGATTGAGGATCAAATGAATGAAATGAAGCGAGAAGAGAAACCAAAAGAAAAAAGAAGAAAAAGAAAAGAACAAAGCCTGCAAGAAGTATGAGATTATGTAAAAAGACCAAATCTACGTCTGATTGGGGTGCCTGAAAGTGAGGGGGAAAATGGAACCAAGTTGGAAAACACTCTTCAGGATATCATCCAGGAGAACTTCCCCAACCTAGTAGGGCAGGCCAACATTCAAATCCAGGAAATACAGAGAACGCCACAAAGATACTCCTCGAGAAGAGCAACTCCAAGACACATAATTGCCAGATTCACCAAAGTTGAAATGAAGGAAAAAATCTTAAGGGCAGCCAGAGAGAAAGGTCGGGTTACCCACAAAGGGAAGCCCATCAGACTAACTGCAGATCTCTCGGCAGAAACTCTACAAGCCAGAAGAGAGTGGGGGCCAATATTCAACATTCTTAAAGAAAAGAATTTTCAACCCAGAATTTCATATCCAGCCAAACTAAGTTTCATAAGTGAAGGAGAAATAAAATCCTTTACAGATAAGCAAATGCTTAGAGATTTTGTCACCACTAGGCCTGCCTTACAAGAGACCCTGAAGGAAGCACTAAACATGGAAAGGAACAACCGGTACCAGCCATTGCAAAAACATGCCAAAATGTAAAGACCATCGAGGCTAGGAAGAAACTGCATCAACTAACGAGCAAAATAACCAGTTAATATCATAATGGCAGGATCAAGTTCACACATAACAATCTTTACCTTAAATGTAAATGGACTAAATGCTCCAATTAAAAGACACAGACTGGCAAACTGGATAAAGAGTCAAGACCCATCAGTCTGCTGTATTCAGGAGACCCATCTCACACGCAGAGACATACATAGGCTCAAAATAAAGGGATGGAGGAAGATTTACCAAGCAAATGGAGAACAAAAAAAAAAGCGGGGGTTGCAATACTAGTCTCTGATAAAACAGACTTTAAACCATCAGAGATCAAAAGAGACAAAGAAGGCCATTACATAATGGTAAAGGGATCATTTCAACAGGAAGAGCTAACTATCCTAAATATGTATGCACCCAATACAGGAGCACCCAGATTCATAAAGCAAGTCCTGAGAGACTTACAAAGAGACTTAGACTCCCAGACAATAATAATGGGAGGCTTCAACACTCCACTGTCAACATTAGACAGATCAAAGAGACAGAAAGTTAACCAGGATATCCAGAAATTGAACACATCTCTGCAGCAAGCAGACCTAATAGACATCTATAGAACTCTCCACCCCAAATCAACAGAATATACATTCTTCTCAGCACCACATCATACTTACTCCAAAATCGACCACGTAATTGGAAGTAAAGCACTCCTCAGCAAATGTACAAGAACAGAAATTATAACAAACTGTCTCTCAGACCACAGTGCAATCAAACTAGAACTCAGGACTAAGAAACTCAATCAAAACTGCTCAACTACATGGAAACTGAACAACCTGCTCCTGAATGACTACTGGGTACATAACGAAATGAAGGCAGAAATAAAGATGTTCTTTGAAACCAATGAGAACAAAGATACAACATACCAGAATCTCTGGGACACATTTAAAGCAGTGTGTAGAGGGAAATTTATAGCACTAAATGCCCACAAGAGAAAGCAGGAAAGATCTAAAATTGACACTCTAACATTGCAATTAAAAGAACTAGAGAAGCAAGAGCAAACACATTCAAAAGCTAGCAGAAGGCAAGAAATAACTAAGATCAGAGCAGAACTGAAGGAGATAGAGACACAAAAAACCCTCCAAAAAATCAATGAATCCAGGAGCTGGTTTTTTGAAAAGATCAACAAAATTGACAGACCACTAGCAAGACTAATAAAGAAGAAAAGAGAGAAGAATCAAATCGACGCAATAAAAAATGATAAAGGGGATATCACCACCGACCCCACAGAAATACAAATTACCATCAGAGAATACTATAAACACCTCTATGCAAATAAACTGGAAAATCTAGAAGAAATGGATAATTTCCTGGATGCTTACACTCTTCCAAGACTAAACCAGGAAGAAGTTGAATCCCTGAATAGACCAATAGCAGGCTCTGAAATTGAGGCAATAATTAATAGCCTACCAACCAAAAAAAGTCCAGGACCAAATGGATTCACAGCTGAATTCTACCAGAGGTACAAGGAGGAGCTGGTACCATTCCTTCTGAAACTATTCCAATCAATAGAAAAAGAGGGAATCCTCCCTAACTCATTTTATGAGGCCAACATCATCCTGATACCAAAGCCTGGCAGAGACACAACAAAAAAAGAGAATTTTAGACCAATATCCCTGATGAACATCGATGCAAAAATCCTCAATAAAATACTGGCAAACCGGATTCAGCAACACATCAAAAAGCTTATCCACCATGATCAAGTGGGCTTCATCCCTGGGATGCAAGGCTGGTTCAACATTCACAAATCAATAAACATAATCCAGCATATAAACAGAACCAAAGACAAGAACCACATGATTATCTCAATAGATGCAGAAAAGGCTTTTGACAAAATTCAACAGCCCTTCATGCTAAAAACGCTCAATAAATTCGGTATTCATGGAACGTACCTCAAAATAATAAGAGCTATTTATGACAAACCCACAGCCAATATCATACTGAATGGGCAAAAACTGGAAAAATTCCCTTTGAAAACTGGCACAAGACAGGGATGCCCTCTCTCACCACTCCTATTCAACATAGTGTTGGAAGTTCTGGCTAGGGCAATTAGGCAAGAGAAAGAAATCAAGGGTATTCAGTTAGGAAAAGAAGAAATCAAATTGTCCCTGTTTGCAGATGACATGATTGTATATTTAGAGAACCCCATTGTCTCAGCCCAAAATCTCCTTAAGCTGATAAGCAACTTCAGCAAAGTCTCAGGATACAAAATTAATGTGCAAAAATCACAAGCATTCTTATACACCAGTAACAGACAAACAGAGAGCCAAATCAGGAATGAACTTCCATTCACAATTGCTTCAAAGAGAATAAAATACCTAGGAATCCAACTTACAAGGGATGTAAAGGACCTCTTCAAGGAGAACTACAAACCACTGCTCAGTGAAATAAAAGAGGACACAAACAAATGGAAGAACATACCATGCTCATGGATAGGAAGAATCAATATCGTGAAAATGGCCATACTGCCCAAGGTAATTTATAGATTCAATGCCATCCCCATCAAGCTACCAATGACTTTCTTCACAGAATTGGAAAACCTGCTTTAAAGTTCATATGGAACCAAAAAAGAGCCCGCATCTCCAAGACAATCCTAAGTCAAAAGAACAAAGCTGGAGGCATCACGCTACCTGACTTCAAACTATACTACAAGGCTACAGTAACCAAAACAGCATGGTACTGGTACCAAAACAGAGATACAGACCAATGGAACAGAACAGAGTCCTCAGAAATAATACCACACATCTACAGCCATCTGATCTTTGACAAACCTCAGGAAAACAAGAAATGGGGAAAAGATACCCTATTTAATAAATGGTGCTGGGAAAATTGGCTAGCCATAAGTAGAAAGCTGAAACTGGATCCTTTCCTTACTCCTTATACGAAAATTAATTCAAGATGGATTAGAGACTTAAATCTTAGACCTAATACCATAAAAATCCTAGAGGAAAACCTAGGTAGTACCATTCAGGACATAGGCATGGGCAAAGACTTCATGTCTAAAACACCAAAAGCAACGGCAGCAAAAGCCAAAATTGACAAATGGGATCTAATTAAATTAAAGAGCTTCTGCACAGCAAAAGAAACTACCATCAGAGTGAACAGGCAACCTACAGAATAGGAGAAAATTTTTGCAATCTACTCATCTGACAAAGGGCTAATATCCAGAACCTACAAAGAACTCAAACAAATTTACAAGAAAAAAACAAACAACCCCATCAAAAAGTGGGCAAAGGATATGAACAGACATTTCTCAAAAGAAGACATTCATACAGCCAACAGACACATGAAAAAATGCTCATCATCACTGGCCATCAGAGAAATGCAAATCAAAACCACAATGAGATAACATCTCACACCAGTTAGAATGGCGATCATTAAAAAGTCAGGAAACAACAGGTGCTGGAGAGGATGTGGAGAAATAGGAACACTTTTACACTGTTGGTGGGATTGTAAACTAGTTCAACCATTATGGAAAACAGTATGGCGATTCCTCAAGGATCTAGAACTAGATGTACCATATGACCCAGCCATCCCATTACTGGGTATATACCCAAAGGATTATAAATTATGCTGCTATAAAGACACATGCACACGTATGTTTATTGCAGCACTATTCACAATAGCAAAGACTTGGAATCAACCCAAATGTCCATCAGTGACAGACTGGATTAAGAAAATGTGGCGCATATACACCATGGAATACTATGCAGCCATAAAAAAGGATGAGTTTGTGTCCTTTGTAGGGACATGGATGCAGCTGGAAACCATCATTCTTAGCAAACTATCACAAGAACAGAAAACCAAACACCGCATGTTCTCACTCATAGGTGGGAACTGAACAATGAGATCACTTGGACTCAGGAAGGGGAACACCACACACCGGGGCCTATCATGGGGAGGGGGGAGGGGGGAGGGATTGCATTGGGAGTTATACCTGATGTAAATGACGAGTTGATGGGTGCAGCACACCAACATGGCACAAGTATACATATGTAACAAACCTGCACGTTATGCACATGTACCCTACAACTTAAAGTATAATAATAATAAATAAATAAATAAATAAATAAATAAAAAACACTTACATTTACACAAAACCTGAATATAATATTGTAGCTGCTGTATTCACGTTATTGAACAGTGGAAATAAAACAAGTTATCTTTCAATAGATAAATGGATAGATTATTGTACATTCACATAATTGAAAACTATTCATTGATAGGAAAAGAATCATTAATCATAAAGACATGGGGGAATCTTAAAGGCATATTTCCAAATGAAATAGCCATGTCAAAAGCTTACATATAGTATCATTCTGTAAACCAAAAATACAATCCTGTGCCCCTCAGTCAACTGAATGTATCTTCCTGTCAGCCAAGGGCATTTTAAAGTTAACCTAACAAACTATTTCAGGCCATGATGGGAAGGAAGAGGTGATACATGCTGCATTATACTCTTCTCCCTTTGAAATTCAGGCACGAGTTACCTGCATTAACATTAAACAAAGGTCTTAATGCTGAGAGAACAGTTTGTAGCAATAAAATAAATACAAACCCAACTCTAGATTACATCAAATGACAGATAGCATGCCCTGAAAGAAATAGAAATAGTTTACTCCAAAATATAAATATGTTTCTGTGACATATCTTGTTGAAAACTTGTTACAAAACAAAGACTTAATTTAATGTAAGAAAAAAATCAATCATATAGGTCAGGGAATCTCAGCATAAAATGTTCACTGTGACAAAATACACCAAAAAAAAAAAAAAAAAAAAAAAAGATGAAATAACCTCACAGAACTGAGTGAGATCAAAGGTAAGGCTCTCAGGGAGTTGGAAAATGAATGGAGTCTGGAAAACTAAAGACAAGTCACTCTCATCTAGTTGATAACATTGCTTCTCAAAGGGTTACATGTTAACAATTCTGAAATAATGAAACATATCTACTGGGATTGAGCAATTAAAGTTAATGCTGGATGATAGGAGCCTGGTTTCCCACTGATGGAGTGGCAGTTTTCAGAAAAGCAAGGAGAGAAGGACAGGATGGTTATGTGGTGATGCTGAAACCATCTTTGCAAAATTATAACTGAGACAGTGAAAGAGATCTAACTTAACTGAATCCAGCTTGCTTCTAACTTTCAAGCTGTCCTTGCTCATCCCTGGGCACAGACAGAACTAACTTTGGGAGGAACTTAGTTTATAGTTTATATTTTAAAATAAAGGCGATAACAGCCCTTTCCCAAAACAAACTTCCTTCTTGCCTGAGGACTAGGCTGCCTTTATAGGACTAACGTTAGCCACAAGATTAGAAATTATGGTTTAGGGGTCATGCAGCTGGAGGATACAAGATTCTGACCCTCCCTAAATTGCTCCTAAGATCAGCGCTTGAAATATTTTGCAGACCCTGCACTGATAGATCAGCTAGTAACACCCAGGTGGATTAACTGGCTTATCTGATCTTGTGGCCCCCCACCCAGGAACCGACTCAGCACAAGAGGACAGCTTCAATTCCCTATGATTTCGTCTTCCACCTAATCAATCAGCACTCCTGCCTCACTGGCTTCCCCTGATCCATCAAGTTGTCCTTAAAAACTGATCCTCGAATGCTAGGGGACACTGATGTGAGTAATAATAAAACTCTGGTCTCCAACAAAGCTGGATCTGCATGAATTAGTCTTTCTCTATTGCAGTTCCCCTGTCTTCATAAATCAGCTCTGTCTAGGCAGCAGGCAAGGTTTACCTATTGGGTGGTTACAATGCATTAATGCTGCAGACATTAATATCACCTCATGTTTAGTGTTGGGGTGCAGAAAATTATTTCCCAAAATATGATGCTTGGCAGGCTGAGTGCTTTTGGAAATAGAAAGGCCTCAGGAATAAGCCTCAGAATCTAAGTTTCTTTAATCACCATGCTTCTCCCAAAGGGCCTCACTCTGGAATTTCCTTATCTGACCATGAAAACTTTTTACCAAAAGAAAGAAAATTGCTTTCTATCCCTTCCTTAAATCTCATTACCTATTTCAGAAAAGAAGACCAAAGAATTCAACCACACCTGGATGGACTTTTCTACAAGATAATGCCTGCTTCTGAGGCTTATTCAAAAAAGGATAATTTACAAGTTCATTTGTGTTTCCCTGGTCCATTTCTTCTTCCTGATAATCATTTACTGCTACTGCCCCTCAAAAAAAATAGTCTACATTTCCCATCTCCTCCCTGTCCTATGTAAGGAGTATGTAAAGCTTCATGCGGGGGGGAGTGATTTCCCCCTTCCCTCCAATGTTAATAAAAGTATATGCCCTTTCTCCTATTAATCCATTTTGCCAGTTAACTTTCAGAGAACCTTCAGAGGGCAGATGGAAAGTTTCCTCTGGGTCCTGACATTAGCTTAATACAGATATAGATGGGTATTTATAGCTATGTGTACATACCTGGCTGTGTATACACATAGATATATCCTTGCTCTGTCTGATGTGATGGCCTAAGGAACAGCATCACCCCAGCAACAAAGAGAAAGCTCACTGCAGGGTCTTGTTTTCCTAAAACCCATCTCCAGTAAGTATAACCAGCTTCCTTGGAAAAATAGTCGATTCTAGGACTAAGGCAGCAATATAAAAGTTGATCCTGGTGTATCTTGTCCTGCCAGAAAGTAAGACAGTTCTCAAAAACAACACAATTATTAGGGTATGTGAAAAAGAGAGAAGAGCTAACTGACAGCTCTTCCTGTAAGAGTTAAAGAAAGAGGAAAGAAACACGAAAAGTGGCTCAAAAGTCAAAGACAGGTTTATTTTGGAGAATCAACCTGAGAGAGGCTTCAGGCTGATTTTGGTCAGGGGCATTATTTCTTACAGACTAAGAGTATTTAGGGGTTCAGGACAAGAGAACTTATCACAGGCTTGGAATGTTTCTGTGTTGGGGAAAAGTTTATTGAGGGTTCGAATGTCTCTGGTCAGACTGGAGGTTTTCTTGGGGCTAACATCTCTCTAGTAGGGAAGGGGTTTATGTTATGGTTGGAATGTTTCTGGTCAGAAATGTCATTTGTGGTTTATGGTCATGCTGACCTTAGCCATTAGGCTGATGCCCTTTGGATTTAGGTGGTTTTTGATCAAGGTGAACTTTAAAATGGTGGTGCTTGTCCAAGATAGCAATGCTCCTGCTCTGTCACTCCCAAGGACCAAAGCTGGAACAGTATGAACAACATAAATAGTTTTGTATAATCAGTTAAAATTTACAATTTACCAATGTTAAACTAAATATGGCTTGAGAAGGACTCTGTACTATAATGTGAGTCCTTATGGATAAACTGTAACCTAGCTTAATAGTCAGACAAAGTTAAAAACCTAACTTAGTAGTATATGCACCTGTAACAATCGCTGGGTGTAGGCCAATTCCAGCGGCCATACTTCAACCACCCATAGACTGCTGAATGTTCAAACTGCATTCAAATAAGGCAAACACAGAGCTGTAACCAATCTCATTGTTTCTGTACCTCACTTCTGATTCCTATATGTCACTTTGCCTTTTTTGTCTATAAATTTGTTCTGACCAGGAGACCCCTTTGGAGTGTCTGTGAATCTGCTGTGATTCCGGAGGCTGCCCAACTTGCAAATTGTTCATTGCTCAGTCAAACTCCTTTAAATTTAATTCAGCTGTAGTTTTTCTTTTATCACCACTGTGATGTTCTCTATTTTTTTTCAGACAATCTCTCTCTCATTAATTATATTAAGATAGGGAGGAAGTATGTTAGCATAGTAGTTGGCTGTATTAGTTCATCCTCGAACTGCTATAAAGAACTACCTGAAAATTAGTAATTTATAAAGAAAAGAGGTTTAACTGGCTCATGGTTCTCCAGGTTATACAGATTTCTGCTTCTGGGGAGGCCTCAGGAAATGTACAATCATTGGGAAGGTGAAGGGGAAGCAGGCCTGGTCCTCACATGGCCAGAGCAGGAGGAAGAGAGAGCAAAGGAGGAAGTGCTACACACTTTTAAACAACCAAATCTCATGAGAATTCACTCACTCCCGTGAGAACAGCAAAGTGGAAATATGCCCCTATGATCCAATCATCTCCTACCAGGTCCCTCTCCCAATATTAGGAATTACAATTCAACATGAGATTTTGGTGGAGACACAGAGCCAAACAATATTATCTCACTCCTGGCCCCTCCCAAATTTCATGTCCTTCTCACATTTCAAAACAAAATCATGCCTTCTCAAGAGTCCTCCAGAGTCTTAACTCCTCCCAGCTTAATTCAAAAGTCAGAGTCCAAAATCTCATCTGAGACAATGCAAATTCCTTCCACCTACGAGCCTGTAAAATAAAAAACAAGTTAGTTACTTCCAAGATACAAGGGAGGTACAGGCATTGGGTAAATGCTTTCGTTCCAAAAGGGAGAAATAGGCCAGAACAAATGGGCTGCAGGCTTCATGCAAGTCTGAATCCCAGCAGGGAAGCCACTAAATCATAAAGTTCCAAAATAATCTCCTTTGACTCCCGGTCTAAAATCCAGGCCATACTGACACAACAGGTGGGCTCCCAAGGCCTTGGGCAGCTCCACTGCTTTATTAATGGACTAATAAAGAAAATTGGTATGAGAGAAGCAGAGCATTGCTATAAAGATACCTGAAAATGTGGAAGCAATTTAGAAACTGAGTAATGGGCCGAGGCATTGAGTGGCTTTTCCAGATGCACAGTGCAAGCTGTCAGTGGATCTACCATGCTTGGGTCTACAGAATGGTGACCTTCTTCTCTCTGCTCCATTAGTCAGTGACCCACTGGGGACTCTGTGTGGGGGCTCCAACCTCACATTTCCTTTTGGCACTCCTCTATTAGAGGTTCTCTATGGGGCTCTGCCCCTGCAGCAGACTTCTGGCTGCACATCCAGGCATTTTCAAACAACTTTTGAAATCTAGATGGAGGCTTCCAAGCCTCAACTCTTTTCCTTGCACACCTGCAGGCTTAACACCATCTGGAAGCCTTGGCAGCTTCCAGCATGCACTCTCTGGAGCAGCAGTCAGATATATCTCGTGTCCTTTAGCCATGGCTGGAGCTGGAGCAGTTGAGACGCAGGGTGCCCTGTCCTGAGGCTGCACAGAGCAGCAGCGCACTGGACCTGGCCCTCAAAACCATTCCTTCTTCCTAGGCCTCTGGGCCTGTGATGGAAGGGGCTGCCATGAAGGTCTCTGAAATGCTTGGAGGCATGTTCCCCATTGTCTTGGCTATTAACATTTAGCTCCTCTTTATTTATACATATTTCTGTAGGTTGCTTGAATCTCTACCTAGAAAATTTGTTTTTCTTTTCTAGCACATGGTCAGGCTGCAAATTTTCCAATATTTTATGCTATTTTTATTTTAAAATGTAAGTTCTGATTTTGGGTCATTTCTTTGTTTATGCAGATGAGCATTGGCTTTTAGAAACAGCCAGGCTACATCTTGAATGCTTTGCTGCTTAGAAATTTATTTTGCCTGATATGTTAAATCATCTCTCTCAAATGCAAAGTTCCACAGATATATAGAACAGGGGCACAATGCCCCAGCTTCTTTGCTAAAGCATAGCAAGGGTGACCTTTACTCCAGCTCTCAAGAAATTCTTCATCTCCATCTGAAACCACCTCAGCCTGGAATTCATTGTCCATATCTCTATCAGAATTTTGGTCACAACCATTCAACAAGTCTCTGTAAAGTTCCAAACTTTCCCATGTCTTCCTGTCTTCTCTTGAGCCCTCCAAACTCTTTCAACCTCGGCCCATTACTCAGTTCCTAAGTTGCTTCCACATTTTCAGGTAACTTCATAGCAATGCCCCACTTCTCTGGTACGAATTTTCTTTATTAGTCCATTATTGCACAGCTATAAGAAATGCCTAAACATGGGTAATTTATAAAGAAAAGAAGATTAATCAGCTCATGGTTCTGAAGGACATATAGGCTTCTGCCTCTGGGGAGGCCTCCTGAGACTTACAATCATGGCAGAAAGCAAAAGTGAAGTGAGTCTGGTCTTCACATGGCCAGAGCAGGAGGAAGAGACCAAGAAGCAGGAAGTGCTATACACTTTCAAACAACCAGATATGGTGAGAACCCATTCATTGTCATGAGAACAGCAAGGGGGAAATCTGTCACCATGGTCCAATCACCTCCTACCAGTTCTCTTGGGTAAGGGGTTTGGGGATTATGATCCAACATGAAATTTATATGGGTACACAGAACCAAACCATCTCATTCACCAAGACTCTAAATGTGTATCTTACCTGTTGCATATAAAAATGGGCTTTTTCTTTATTTCTATTAGCAGTATAAAAGAAAGCTTTAAAGATCAGTGACCACATATCACATATCTGAGGTTTTGTTAATTTAATTTAGCGAAGTTGCCGTATCTGGCATGCAATCTGCAGTTGAGCTACTTTTTGCCTGGGTTTATGGTAACCTTCAGCTATCATCCAGGATCCACATGGATTTGGAGTGTAGATTATGAAGTGAGTGGATAGATGACAGTATTCACCACTCTTGTTCTTTAGGTCTTCCAGATTGGCACTAAACTCTACCATGCCCTCAAGCCAATGTAATCAAGGCTGGCAGGGCAATGGTGGTATCTGAGGCTTCCATTTGGCCTTCCCCATTAAGATGGATTAAGGAACCAATGTAAGGATTCTACTAATATATTTCCTAATTCTGGAGACTTAATGTAAGACTTCTTCTATGCCCATTTAGAAATCTACATTAATTTCTACCACCTACTTTTTCATACCTAGAAAACATCTGCTATTTCTTCTTCCCTTCTAGACTATATGACAGAGAGGACAAGAACTCTATGTTGTTCTTTATTGCATTCTCAATACCTAAGAGATAATTCAACCTGAGGTAATTTTCAATAAATATTTGTGAAGTGTTTGGATAATGTGCATTTCCTTTCTTTACGCTTGATGAATCACTAGCGCTGTTGAAAGACTTTTTATCTCAACATTTTCATACGTACGTGTTCTCCTATTTAAAATCAGATTAGGATTTATGTTAAAAAACAATATACTACAGATATAACTATATATTTCTCAAAATCCCTTGGAAAAGGTTAAGACATTATAAGGAGAAAAGTTGTGTGAAGTGCTGAAAAGTACAAAAGATACCTTTCAAAGAGAGAAATTTCTGTAAATATGCTGAATGAAATAGATACAATGGGGCATAATAGGGTGACATGCACTTTTTATTTTCTTCTGTGAAAAAAATTGGGAGGTAACTGGATAAAGCTCCGACAAAATCTTTTTAATTAATAGGGGAAAGGTTACATTTTGGAGCAAGCAGCAGCTAAACCAGACCAACATAATGAGGTTGATTCCTGAAAGAAAAGTTGCTGTGACAGAAAGTGAGCAGGCAAGATTCCTCCAGGATATGGTGGCCACTAGGAGAGAGCCAGAGGAAAGTAAGATACAGAATGCATATAAGGACTCTTCTAGGTCTTGGAAGAACAGGAAGAAAGCAGGCAAGGAGATGCTTCCTTCTATAGTCAATATAAAAAGCATGTTGAAATGCCCTGTGGAGGAAATTCCCTCTGTATTACAGACCACATGAGAATCCTTATGGTGTGTATCTTGCAGCTCAGAGGAAAGGATCCTCCTTGAATCCTGCCAGAAGAACTACCCCTCTGGCTTATACTTCTTTAAATAGGTTATCAAGTAAAATAAGCTAATGCTAACCCATCAGCATAACATTATCTGTAGATATCACATTTATAAAACCAGGGCCTTCAGCCTAAAGAAGAGGCAGCAATTTGACAACAGGAAAGAGTTCAATGAAGAAAAGCCAGAATTGTCTTTGTTTATATTTTTCTTTAAACTGGATTATCTTTCCTACCTGGTCAGCTTCTCTGTGAATCCCAGTTGTTCTTCAGTATTCTCTTGACACATCCTCCTCCACAATGTCTTCCCTTGCGTTCAAGGCAGTACTTACCCTTCTGCCTTTGGTGGGATGTTGGCTCTACGGCATCACACTGATTGTAGTCAGCCTTGAAGTGTGGTTAGTTTTCTATGCCTCTTTCCTGCATGAATTAGATTACAAACTCAGTAAGGGCAAAGGCAATACTTTCCTGGATTCAGTAAGTCCAGAGCAAAATACTCCCCATACTTAATGTTTGTTTGTTTGTTTGTTTTTTGACACAGAGCACTGCTCTGTTGCCCAGGCTGGAATGCAGTGACACAATCTTGACTCACTGCCACCCCTGCCTCCCGGGTTCAAGCGATTCTCCTGCCTCAGCTGCCTGAGTAGCTGGGATTACAGGCACATAACACCATGCCTGGCTAATTTTTTTTTTTTTTTTTTTTTTTAAGACAGATTTTTGCTCCGTCGCCGGGCTGGAGTGAAGTGGCATGATCTCGGCTCACCACAACCTCCGACTCCCTGGTTCAAGTGATTCTTCTGCTTCAGCCTTCTGAGTAGCTGGGAGTAAAGGCACTCGCCACCAAGCCCAGCTAATTTTTGTGTTTTTAGTAGAGATGGGGCTTCACCATGTTGGCCCGGCTTGTCTCAAACTCCTTACCTCAGGTGATCTCGCCACCTTGGCCTCCCAAAGTGCTGAGATTACAGGTGTGAGCCCCCACTCCAGACCCCCATACTTAATATCTAACAAACATCTTTGAGTTCTTTTTTATTCTCCCTAGCTAGAATGATTAAACACTGACATCACTACTATATAAATTTCAAGGGGTAGAATATGTTGGTAGTGATATTCACTGGTAGAGAAATTTGAAGTCACTTCTCTTATGTGGTCAGATTTATCCCAATTGCACATGCTACTACCTCAGTTGTTACTCTTTGGATTAACATATGAAAAATCACATGGGTATTAAGTATCTATATAGTCATTTGATTTAAGGTAGATAGCTGGTAAATACCACAAGTTACAAAATATCCATTGATTGTTTACATGTCCCCCTTAAAAAGAGTGACTTTTAAAAATTTTATTTTCAGTTCAAGGGTACACGTCTGGGTTTGTTATATAGGTAAACTTGTGTCATGGGGGTTTGTTGTACAGATTATTTCATCACTCAACAATTAAGCCTAGTACTCATTAGTTTTTTTTGGTTTTCTTTTTCTTGATCCTTTCCCTCCTCCCATCCTCCACCCTTCCATAGACCCAAGTATGTGTTGTTTTTCTCTGTGTGTCTACATGTTCTCATCATTGAGCTCACACTTGTAAGTGAGAACATGTGAACATATGGTATTTGCTTTTCTGTTCCTGCGTCAGTTTGCTAAGGATAATGGCCTCCAGCTCCATCCATGTTCCTGCAAAGGACATTGTGTCATTCCTTTTTATGGCTGCATAGTAGTGCATGGTATAGCTGTACCACATTTTCTTTATCCAGTCTATCTTTGATGGGACTTCGGTTGATTCCATGTGTTTGCTCTTGTGAATAGTGCTGGAATGAACATACACATGCATGTGTCTTTATAATAGAATGATTTCTATTCCTTTGGGCATATAGCCAGTAATGGGATTGCTGGCTGAGTGGTAGTTCTGTTCTTTTGGTCTTTAAGGAATTGCCACACTGTTTTCCACAATAGTTGAACTAGTGTATGCTCTCACCAACAGGGTATAACCATTTTCATTTCTCCACAACCTTGCCAGCATCTGTTATTTTTTGACATTTTAATGTCATAAAAGAGTGACATTCTTAAGGTGGAAAAACCCTTTCAGAGGGGGAAAATAGGCTTAGTCACATTTCTATAATCCATGGGCCTAAGGATATCCAGTACCTGTTACTCTCCAGTGATATGGGAGTACTGGGAAGGGAAGAGCATAGTCCCTTTAAACGATATGAAAAGGGAGAACAGGGAAGTAGAGAGAGGTGGGTCCCTGGCTAGGGCTCCACCCCCACAGACCTAGGTGAGGACTGGCACTCCTGCTTTTACGCACAAATTTTGCATTTTCCAAGACCATCCTGGCCCACCATGGCCCCATCCTGGGCCTATCATAACCCCAGACCCTAGTGATCAGATACACAGGTGGCTGGACATCGAGCGAAGCAGATCAGCAGAAGAAGACACAAACAGCTGGATGGCAAGAGGACATCGAGGGAGCATGCAGTTAAAAGATCACCTAGAGATTCTGGTGCACCTGATGGCAGGCCATTGACCGGCAGGACTAGGCAGAGTTTGGTTGGGGCAGTCAGAGAAGAGCAGGGACCACCAAGTGGCAGAACTCTAGGAGAAAACCATTTCCCTTCTGGCTCCCACATCGGCTCAGAGCTACTTTCACTCAATAAAACTTTGCACTCATTCCCCAGGGCCATATGTGATCTGATTCTTCCGATACACCAGTGAAAGAACCCAAGATACAGAAAGTCCTCTGTCCTTGCGACAAGGTAGAAGGTCTAATTGACCTGGTTAATGCAAATCAGGCAGACTAAAAGATGGCAGATTAAAAGAGCACCCTATAACATGCCCACTGGGGCTTCAGCTGTAAACATTCACCTTTAGATACTGTCTTGGGGTCAGAACCTCACAACCTAGCCGTCTGTGTGCTCCCCTAGAGGTTTGAGCAGTGGGGCCCTGAGGAAGTGAGCCCCACCCCCTTGCATGCCCTGGAAGGGGGACAAGGGAACATTTCCCGTTTAACCAACATCCTCTCCTCCCACTCCGGCCACACTTCCCTTATCTGATAAGCTCAGCCCCAGTGCCCAGGCTGCTTCTTCTAAACATAGGCATTTGTAGCCCAGCTTCCAGCACATGTGCTTCGTCTGCCTGTACTGTTCTCATCCCAGTTTGCTTGTCGCTTCTTATCCTCCTCAGGTCTCTGCTTGTTACCTTCTCAGTAGACCCTCCTCTGACAACCCTTCTAAAGATCACTCATCCTGCCATAGTCATTTCTATCTTTTTCTTTTTTCTTCATTCATGGGAGTTGTCATCACCTGTCACCTTCAATGAAGGTTGAGGTTTCTATATTTTTATGCACTCAGCTTACTCTTACCTCTCCAGAGCTTGCAGTGGTACCTGACACAGCTGGTTCTCCTTCTCCCTTGATACAGAAGCACACGTGTGCGTGCACACACACACACACACACACACACACACTTGTTCAATGTATAAATTAATGGCTGAGTGAGATGAAGGGTAGTTAAGACTCTTGACAAACTCACACACCTAGTAAATGCTCTTTCCATTTTGAACTCTTCTCTTCATGAGTGATGAGATGTAGCATTGGTGCTGATAACCAATTTTGTTTGCGTTAAAAATTAGGTCAGTGAAGGCTGGGGGCCGTGGCTCATGCCTGCAATCCCAGCACTTTGGGAGGCCGGGGCGGGTGGATCCTGCAGTCGAGGAGATCGAGACCATCCTGGCTAACATGGTGAAACCACATCTCACCACTACACTCCAGCCTGGGCAACAGAGCAAGACTCTGTTTCAAAAAAAATAAAAAAATAAAATAAATAAATAAATAAAAGAAAAAGAATTCAGGTCAGTGAAGCAACAGCCTTTGTTCAAAGACTTAGAGTGTCATGCGCGTCCATGTGAAGAGACCACCAAACAGGCTTTGTGTGGTCTGTGTGAGCAACATGGCTGTTTATTTCACCTGGGTGCAGGCGGGCTGAGTCCAAAAAGAGAGTCAGCGAAGGGAGATAAGGGTGGGGCCATTTTACAGGATTTGGGTAGGTAAAGGAAAATTACAGTCAAAGGGGAGTTGTTCTCTAGCGGGCAAGAGTGAGGGTCACAAGGTTCTCAGTGGGGGAGCTATTTGAGCGAGGATGAACCAGGAAAAGGAATTTCACAAGATAATATCATTGCTTCAGGCAAGGACCGGCCATTTTCACTTCTTTTGTGGTGGAATGTTATCAGTTAAGGTGAGGCAGAGCATTTGCACTTCTTTTGTGATTCTTCAGTTACTTCAGGTCATCTGGGCATATACGTGCAAGTCATAGGGGATGCGATGGCTTGGCTTGGGCTCAGAGGCCTGACATAGAGTACATGAAACCTTTGGCAGGAAAAAAGAAGTGACTGGAAATGAAGACTGACTTGCATATATGATTGATGTGATTTCCATGTCTGGACTCCTGACCAGGATGTCTGAAACATGGCTTCTTCCTAGGTACTCTTCATAGCATTCTGTGTGCCCAGGCCTTGAAATTTTTCTTTCTTTCCTTTCCTTTTTTTTTTTTTTTTTTGCTCTTGTTGCCCAGGCTGGAGTGCAATGGTACGATCTCGGCTCACTGCAACCTCTGCCTCTCAGGTTCAAGCAATTCTCCTGCCTCAGCCTCCCGAGTAGCTGGGATTATAAGCATGCGCCTCCACACCAGCCTAATTTTGTATTTTTAGTAGAGACAGGGTTTCACCATGTTGGTCTGGCAGGTCTCGAATTCCCGACCTCATGTGATCTGCCCGCTTTGGCCTCCAAAAGTGCTAGGATTACAGGTGTGAGCCACCGTGCCTGGCCCAGACCTTGTAATTTTTCAAAAATATCAATTGAATTAGTCTTTCTTATTTGCTAAAGGCTAGTCTCTACAGAACAAAAAAGGTAATTGAGAACCTCAACTGAATAATCAGATTTGATTTGTTCAGAAAGAATTTTTTTTTTTTTTTTTTTTTTTTTTCCGAGACAGAATTTTGCACTTGTTGCTCAGGCTTGAGTGCAAGGGCATGATCTCAGCTCACTACAACCTCCGCCTCCCAGGTACAAGTGATTCTCCTGTCTTGGCCTCCTAACTAGTTCAGATTACAGGCATGCGCCACTACACTTGGCTGATTTTTTTGTATTTAGTAGAGACAGCATTTCACCATGTTAGTCAGGCTGGTCACAAACTCCTGACCTCAGGTGAACCACCTGCCTCGGCCTCCCAAAGTGCTGGGATTACAGGCGTGAGCCACCATGCCCAGTCATGAATTAATTTTAAACTTGAATTTTTCAAGATTTAATCATATATCTGTCATTTAAAGCAGGTTTTTTTGAATCTGAGCCTAGTTAGTTTTGGAAACATCATGGAACCAGTGACAAAAGACTTCACATAATTATATACATGGCTAAGTATTCTCCTTAATGCCAAATCTTAATTGGGTGAGGAAGAATTTTCAAACTTACAGCATAAATTTTTGCTTCAAATTAGGGATTAGTTTTACACCTAGTATTATTTGGACTTTTCATTGAATACCTGGCATTTGATTTAATTGCAAGCAACATCTAATTAAAAACAAGGAGTAGTTTATTGCTTAGAGAACTGAAAACTCCTGCCTTCTCTAATCCATAAACAAATTTCAAGTGATTTATGAAAATAGCCAGTGTGTTCTATAATACAGATATAAATTTAAGATCATTGGAGCTTCTGTTATTTTTTTATAATACCATGGGATTAAACCTTTTCGCAGGTTTGGTTTAACAGATATTTGACTCCCACTGAAACATAATAAGTTATACTATAATATTTTCAAATGCTGGTTGCTTCAGGTTTCCAGGCTTACATAACAGCTGAGTAGCAATCCAATAGCCTTTTATTCCCAAATATGTTTCTTAGCAAATGGACATTTTGTAAAATTAGTAAGCTTCACAAATTTCTAAAAAAGAAAATCAGTGTTTCTAAAAATATTTATAGAATGCCTTTTATACCTTAGAAACTGTGTTAAGGACTAGATAGGTGATATCGAGTAAATAAATTTGGAAAGGTATTATACTATGAACAATAAAATAAACAACATTTTAAATGCAACAATGAATCAGAGAACCCACGCACCATTCTTTTTAAAGTTTCTTACAAACATGATTCTAAGTAACCTACTGGACCCCTACTCTGTAGAAAATGGGGAAACGTGGGGATACATGTCTTCTTAACAGTTCTTTGATTTGAAACATAGTCATTTGGCATTGTTTTGATATCCCTTGCCTAAATATTTATTGAGAATCCAAGTGAAATATTAAGAAAGCATACATTAAACATAAATAGAAAATAAGTTTATTAGACTTTCCAAAATACTTAGTGAATCTGAAAATGAAGGGTATTCATAATCCAAACTTCTCTTAAACAAACAAAACATAAAAATATATATTTTCAAGAAAAAAATACTCACTTTATTACTTCAAAAATGTATGAGTTCAAATACAAATTAATCAAAGATTTAAAGGTTAAAAACATTGAACTTTATTGTTGTGAAGAAAAGAATTAAAAGTGGAATAGTAATTTATTTCCCCTTTCTTAGGAACACCAAGGCAAGTTGAACCCTCATCAAAATCTCTTGCAAATGTTTATTAATGGAATTTACTGGTTAAAGAAAAGTGAAGAACTTTTAAGTGTTTCTATGTGTTGATTACTTTTCTAGGAATGCAAGGATTTTAAAAATATTCTTAGTGATGGAGAAAGTTTTTCTAAGTACAAGACCATATTTAAAACTTCTAAATGTCAAATCATACACTGACACAAATGCAAACACTTAAAACAACTACAAAGGTAAAAAGAAAAAAATGGTAAATATTCTAACACATTTAATAATCAGTACCTCCTGGAAAGAAGTAAAACATTTTAACATATTTGCCATTAAATACATTAAGGGACAATAATGCTGGTCATTCTATATTAAAAAGTTCAATTTTATCATTATCAAAGATACATAAATGTAAACAATTGTTCTTTTTGTTTTTTTTGTTTTTAAAGATAACTCATGTGGGGGCACTCAAGATGGCTGAATAGGAACAGCTCCAGCCTCCAGCTCCCAACATGAGCAACACAAAAGACGGGAGATTTCTGCATTTTCAACTGAGGTACCAGGTTCATCTCACTGGGGGATGTTGGACAGTCAATGCTGGTCCATGGGTGTGGCCTGACCAGCGAGAGCTGAAGCAGGGTGAGGCATCGCCTCACCTGGGAAGTGCAAGGGGAAAGGGAATTCCTTTTCCTAGCCAAGGGAAATTGAGACACACAACACCTGGAAAATCGGGTAACCCCCACCCTAATACTGCACTTTACCAAGGGTCTTAGCAAACAGCATGCCAGGAGATTATATCCCACACCTGGCCCGGAGGGTCCCACGTGCACAGAGCCTCCCTCATTGCTAGCACAGCAGTCTGAGATCTAACTGCAAGGTGGCAGCAAGGCTGGGGGAGGGGCACCCACCATTGCTGAGGCTTAAGTAGGTAAACAAAGCCACCAAGAAGCTCGAATTGGGTGGACCCACCACAGCTCAAGGAGGCCTGCCTTGTAGACTGCCCCTGTAGACTCCATCTCTGGGGACAGGGCATAGCTAAACAAAAAGCAGCAGAAACCTCTGCAGATGTAAAAGTCCCTGCTGACAGCTTTGAAGACAGCAGTGGTTCTCCCAGCATGGAGGCTGAGAACAGACAGACTGTTGCTCAAGTGGGTTCCTGATCCCTGAGTAGCCTAATTGGGAGACATCCCTCAATAGGTGCAGACCAACACCTCACACCTCGCATGGCTGAGTGCACCCCTGAGACTAAACTTCCAGAGCAAGAATCAGACAGCAACACTCACTGTTCAGCAATATTCTATCTTCTGCGGCCTCCACTGCTGAAACCCAGGCAAACAGGGTCTGGAGTGGACCACAAGCAAACTCCAACAGACCTGCAGCTGAGAGTCCTGACTGTTAGAAGGAAAACTAACAAACAGAAAGGACACCCACACCAAAACCCATCTGTATATCACCATCATCAAAGACCAAAGGCAGATAAAGCCACAAAGATGGGGAAAAAGCAGTGCAGAAAAGCTGGAAATTCAAAAAATCAGAGTGCATCTCCCCCTCCAAAGGAACACAGCTCATCGCCAGCAACAGAACAAAGCTGGACGGAGAATGACTTTGACGAGTTGAGAGAAGAGGCTTCAGTCGATCAAACTTCTCAGAGCTAAAGGAGGAACTATGTAACCAGCACAAAGAAACTAAAAACCTTGAAAAAAGAAGGGATGAATGGATACATGAAATAATCAATGCAGAGAAGACCTTAAAAAAAACTGATAGAGATGAAAACTATGACACGAGAACTACGTGACAAATGCACGAGCTTCAGTAACTGACTCAATCAACTAGAAGAAAGATTATCAGTGATTGCAGATCAAATGAATGAAATGAAGTGTGAAGAGAAGTGTAGAGAAAAAAGAGTAAAAAGAAATGAACAAAGCCTCCAAGAAATATGGGATTATGTGAAAAGACCAAATCTACATCTTATTGGTGTGCCTGAAAGTGACAGGGAAAATGGAACCAAGTTGGAAAACACTCTGCAGGATATCATCCAGGAGAACTTCCCCAATCTAGGAAGGCAGGCCAACATTCAAATTCAGGAAATGCAGAGAACACCACAAAGATACTCCTCCAGAAGAGCAACTCCAAGACACATAAGTGTCAGATTCAACAAAGGTGAAATGAAGGAAAAATTGTTAAGGGCAGCCAGAGAGAAAGGTCGGGTTACCCACAAAGGGAAGTCCATCAGACTAACAGCAGATCTCTCGGCAGAAATTCTCCAAGCCAGAAGAGAGTGGGGGGCAATATTCAACATTCTTAAAGAAAAGAATTTTAAACCCAGAATTTCATATCCAGCCAAACTAAGTTTCATAAGTGAAAGAGAAATAAAATCCTTTACAGATAAGCAAATGCTTAGAGATTTTGTCACCACCAGTCCTGCTCTACAAGAGATCCTGAAGGAAGCACTAAACATAGAAAGGAACAACCGGTACCAGCCATTGCAAAAACGTGCCAAAATGTAAAGTCCATCGATGCCAGGGAGAAACTGCATCAACTAATGAGCAAAATAACCAGCTAATATCATAATGACAGAATCAAGTTCACACATAACAATCTTAACCTTAAATGTAAATGGACTAAATGCTCCAATTAAAAGACACAGACTGGCAAATTGGATAAAGAGTCAAGACCCATCAGTTTGCTATATTCAGGAAACCCATCTCACATGCAGAGACACACATAGGCTCAAAATAAAGGGATGGAGGAAGATCTCTCAAGCAAATAGAAAACAAAAAAAAAGCAGGGGTTGCAATCCTAGTCTCTGATAAAACAGACTTTAAACCATCAAATATCAAAAGGGACAAAGAAGGCCATTGCATAACGCTAAAGGGATCAATTCAACAGGAAGAGCTAACTATCCTAAATATATATGCACCCAATACAGGAGCACCAAGATTTATAAAGCAAGTCCTTTGAGACTTACAAAGACACTTAGACTCCCAGACAATAATAATGGGAGACTTCAACACCCCACTGTCAACATTAGACAGATCAACGAGACAGAAAGTTAACAAGGATATCCAGGAATTGAACTCAACTCTGCACCGAGCAGATCTAATAGACATCTACAGAACTCTCCACCCCAAATCAACAGAATATACATTCATCTCAGCACCACATTGCACTTATTCCAAAATGGACCACATAGTTGGAAGTAAAGCACTCCTCAGCAAATGTAACAGAACAGAAATTATAACAAACTGTCTCTCAGACCACAGTGCAATCAAACTGGAACTCAAGACTAAGAAACTCAATCAAAACCGCTCAACTACATGGAAACTGAACAACCTACTCCTGAATGACTACTCGGTACATAACAAAATGAAGGCAGAAATAAAGATGTTCTTTGAAACCAATGAGAACAAAGATACAGCATACCAGAATCTCTGGGACACATTTAAAGCAGTGTGTAGAAGGAAATTTATAGCACTAAATGCCCACAAGAGAAAGCAGGAAAGATCTAAAATTGACACCCTAACATCACAATTAAAAGAACTAGAGAAGCAAGAGCAAACACATTCAAAAGCTAGCAGAAGGCAAGAAATAACTAAGATCGGAGCAGAACCGAAGGAGATAGAGACACAAAAAACCCTCCAAAAAATCAATGAATCCAGGAGCTGGTTTTTTGAAAAGATCAACAAAATTGATAGACTGCTAGCAAGACTAATAAAGAAGAAAAGAGAGAAGAATCAAATAGATGCAATAAAAAATGATAAAGGGAATATCACCACTGACCCACAGAAATACAAACTACCATCAGAAAATACTATAAACACCTCTATGCAAATAAACTAGAAAACCTAGAAGAAATGGATAATTTCCTGGATACTTACACTCTCCCAAGACTAAACCAGGAAGAAGTTGAATCCCTGAATAGACCAATAGTAGGTTCTGAAATTGAGGCAATAATTAATAGCCTACCAACCAAAATAAGTCCAAGACTAGATGGATTCACAGCCAAGTTCTATCGGAAGTACAAGGAGGAGCTGGTACCATTCCTTCTGAAACTATTCCAATCAATAGAAAAAGAGGGAATCCTCCCTAACTCATTTTATGAGGCCAACATCATCCTGATACCAAAGTCTGGCAGAGACACAACAAAAAAAGAGAATTTTAGACCAATATCCCTGATGAACATTGATGCAAAAATCCTCAATAAAATACTGGCAAACCGAATCCAGCAGCACATCCAAAAGCTTATCCACCATGATCAAGTGGACCTCATCCCTGTGATGCAAGGCTGGTTCAACATATGCAAAACAATAAACGTAATCCAGCACATAAACAGAATCAAAGACAAAAACCACATGATTACCTCAATAGATGCAGAAAAGGCCTCTGACAAAATTCAACAGCCCTTCATGCTAAAAACCGTATTGATGGAACTTATCTCAAAATAATAAGAGCTATTTATGATGAACCCACAGCCAATATCATACTGAATGGGCAAAAACTGGAAGCATTCCTTTTGAAAACTGGCACAAGACAGGGATGCCCTCTCTCACCACTCCTATTCACCATAATGTTGGAAGTTCTGGCTAGGGCAATCAGGCAAGAGAAAGAAATAAAAGATATTCAGTTAGGAAAAGAAGAAGTCAAATTGTACCTGTTTGCAGATGACATGATTGTATAATTAGAAAACCCCATCATCTCAGCCCCAAATCTCCTTAAGCTGATAAGCAACTTCAGCAAAGTCTCAGGATACAAAATCAATGTGCAAAAATCGCAAGCATTCTTATACTCTGGTAACAGACAAACAGAGAGCCAAATCATGAATGAACTACCATTCACAATAGCTTCAAAGGGAATAAAATACCTAGGAATCCAACTTACAAGGGATGTGAAGGACCTCTTCAAGGAGAACTACAAACCACTCCTCAGTGAAATAAAAGAGGACACAAACAAATGGAAGAACATACCATGCTCATGGATAGGAAGAATCAGTATTGTGAAAATGGCCATACTGCCCAAGGTAATTTATAGATTCAATGCCATCCCCATTAAGCTACCAATGACTTTCTTCACAGAATTGGAAAAAACTGCTTTAAAGTTCATATGGAACCAAAAAAGATCCTGCATTGCCAAGACAATCCTAACCCAAAAGAATGAAGCTGGAGACATCATGCTACCTGACTTCAAACTATACTACAATGCTACAGTAACCAAACAGCATGGTACTGGTACCAAAACAGAGATACAGACCAATGGAACAGAACAGAGCCCTCAGAAATAATACCACACATCTCCAGCCATCTGATCTTCAACAAACCTGAGAAAAACAAGAAATGGGGAAAGGATTCCTTATTTAATAAATGGTGCTGGGAAAATTGGCTAGCCGTAAGTAAAAAGCTAAAACTGGATCCTTTCCTTACTCCTTATATGAAAATTAATTCAAGATGGATTAGAGACTTAAATGTTAGACCTAAAACCATAAAAACCCTAGAAGAAAACCTAAGTAATACCATTCAGGATATAGGCATGGGCAAGGACTTCATGTCTAAAACACCTAAAGCAATGGCAGCAAAAGCCAAAATACACAAATGGGATCTAATTAAACTAAAGAACTTCTGCACAGCAAAAGAAACTACCATCAGAGTGAACAGGCAACCTAAAGAATGGGAGAAAATTTTTGCAATCTACTCATCTGACAAAGAGCTAATATCCAGAACCTACAAAGAACTCTAACAAATTTACAAGAAAAAAACAAACCCATCAAAAAGTGGGCAAAGGGTATGAACAGACACTGCTCAAAAGAAGACATTCATACAGCCAACAGACACACGAAAAAATGCTCATCATCACTCGCCCTCAGAGAAATACAAATAAAAACCACAGTGAGATACCATCTCACACCAGTTAGCATGGCAGTCATTAAAAAAATCAGGAAACAACAGGTGCTGGAGAGGATGTGGAGAAATAGGAACACTTTTACACTGATCATGGGATGTAAACTAGTTCAACCATTGTGGAAAACAGCGTGGCGATTCCTCAAGGAACTAGAACTAGAAATACCATTTGACCCAGCCATCCCATTACTTGGTATATACACAAAGGATTATAAATCATGCTCCTATAAAGATACATGCACACGTATGTTTATTGCAGCACTATTCACAATAGCAAAGACTTGGAACGAACCCAAAGGTTCATCAGTGACAGACTGCATTAGGAAAATGTGGCACATATACACCATGGAATACTATGCAGCCATAAAAAAGGATGAGTTCGTGTCCTTTGTAGGGACATGGATGCAGCTGGAAACCATCATTCTCAGCAAGCTATCACAAGAACAGAAAAGCAAACACCGCGTGTTCTCACTCATAGGTGGGAATTGAACAATGAGATCACTTGGACACAGAAAGGGGTACATCACACACCAGGGCCTATTGTGGGGAGGGGGTTGGGGGGAGGGATAGCATTACAGGATATACCTAACGTAAATGACGAGTTAGTGGGTGCAGCACACCAACATGGCACATGTATACATATGTAACAAACCTGCACGTTGTGCATATGTACCCTAGAACTTAAAGTATAATAATAATAATAATAAAAGATAACTCATATAAATGGAATGATGAAGTATTTGTTCTTCAGTGACTGGTTAATTTCACTTCACATTATGTCCTCCAGTTCATCCGTGTTGTCACATAGGGCAGAATGTCTTATTTTTTAGGTTAAATAATACTCACTTATATTTATATACCATAGTTGTTTTTTTCGTAATCCCTTCATCTGTCAACAAACACATAGGTTGTTTCTATATCTTGGCTATTGTGAATAATGCTGCAATGAACATGACTGTGAAAATATCTTTTGAGATGCTGATTTCAACTTTTAAAATATATATCCAGAAGTGAGATTGCTGGGTCACATAGTGATTCGCTTTTTAATTCTTTAAGAAAACTCTGTACTGTTTTTCATAGTAGCTGCACTTTTTTACATTTCTACAAATAGTGTACATAGATTTTAATTTCTCCACATGCTCACCAACACTTCTGTCTCTTTGGTAATTGTCATACTAATAGTATGATTTTGATTTGCATTTCCCTGATCAGCGATATTGAACATTTTTTTAAGTACCTGTTGGCCATTTAAATGTCTTCTTTGGAGAAATGTCTATTGAAGTCTCTTGCCCATTTTTTTTCAAACCATGTATAAGGATCATCATTATGGTATGTACGGTTTTTCAGGTATTTCCTTCATTCTATAGGCTGCCTTTTTACTGTGTTGATTGTTTCCTTTGCTATGGAGAAGCTTTTCTGCTTGTGTAATTTTTCTTTTGTCATTTGTGCTTTTATTGTCGTATCTAAGAAATAATTGA
Organism: Macaca nemestrina; assembly: GCF_043159975.1. Classification (NCBI taxonomy): domain Eukaryota; kingdom Metazoa; phylum Chordata; class Mammalia; order Primates; family Cercopithecidae; genus Macaca; species Macaca nemestrina. The sequence goes on from NC_092128.1 coordinate 123,838,636, forward strand.
CAAATCCAATGTTATGGAGCTTTCTCTGTATGTTTTCTTTCAAGAGTTTTGCAGTTTTAAGTCTTATGTTTAAATTTTTCATCTATTTTGAGTTTGGTTTTATACATTGTTGTAAGATAGTTATTGTTTTGGTGGGTTTCTTGTTTTGTTTTGTTGCATGTGCTTATCCAGTTGTCGTGAATTCCTATAATTTTGTGTTGACTCAGCATCAATTTTGAATATAAGTTGGAGTTTCTCATTCCAGAAGCAGGTTTCGGTCACCCTTGGGACAGTTGGCCCCACAAAGTGTGCTGCCTTCTTTTCTCCAGAATCTCTAAATATTAAAATTGCTTCTGTGATTTTTGTGTTTTGACCTGCGAGGTCTCTTTTGTGTCTCACCTGACCCACACACCCGAACCAAACTCTCTTCCTGGCCAGGGCTTTCCTAGAGAGTGATTATCTTGGTAGGAATAAGCTGGACACAGAGGAGACAAGAGCCATGATGCTGTCTGATAGTATAAACAGCTTTTCTCTCAGAGAGTTACTAGGTCATGGGTTGAACAAAAAGGCATTATGTCACTCACCAGCATAAAGAAGTGCCCAGGATGGGTACACTATTAACATCCAGAACCAAATCCCTGGAGTCTGTCTGGGCTAGGGTTCCTAGAAGTTCTCCAGTGAGAGACCTCATGAGCAAATTTGAAGAAAACACAACACCAGCTTTCCCAGTACCATTTGCTGAAGAGACTACCTCTCCCCATTGTGTGTTTTTGCACCTTTTTGAAGTGTACATGCATGGATTTACATCTGAACTTTCTGTTCTATTCTGTTTGTCTGTACGCATACTTTTTTGCCATGGCCACACTCTTTTGGTTACTGTAGCATTACACTATAATTTACAATCAGGAAGTGTTATGCCTTTGTTCTTCTTTCTCAAGACTGTTTTCCCTATTTGGGGTCTTTTGTGGTATCATATAAATGTTAAGGTTATTTTATTGTTGTAAAGGTTGTGTTTTTATTTATTCTGGCTATTATAACAAAGGAGCATAGGCTGGGAGTCTTATAAAAAGCAGAGATTATTTCTCACAGTTCTGGAGGCTGGAAGTCAAATAGGTGCTGGCAGATTTGGTGTCTGCTGAGAGCACATTTCCTCATAGACAGCCACCTTCTCTCTCTAACCTTCCATGGCAGAAAGGAGTAAGTATCTCTCTTGGGTCTCCTTTATAACAGCACTAATCCCAATCAAGAGGGCTCTGTTCTCATGACTAATTACCTCAAAAGCCTAACCTCGTAATACCGTAGACTTTGCGGGTAGAATTTCAACATATGCATTTTGAAGGTGCAGAAGCATTCAGACCATAGCAGAATGCCATTTGAATTTTGATAGGGATTGCACTGAATCTGTAGATCACTTTGCCTAGTATGAACATGTTAAAGATATTAAATCTCCCAATTCACAAACACAAGCTATCTTTCCATTAATTTCTTTTATTAAAGTTTTGTAGTTTTCATTATACAAATCTTTCACCTCTTTGATGAAGCTTATTTTTAAGCATATTCTTTGTTTCGTTATCATTGTGAATAAGATGACTTCTTAATTTTATTTTTGAATTGTTTGTTTGTAGTATAAATGTCTTTATTTTTAACCTAACAATTATTTATTTTCAAATGTTCTGCAGATACGTTCCATATTACTAAGAATGTTTAAAACTGAGTTCTGGAAGTACTCCTGATGTTTTATTTTGTTTATCTGTATTTTCCACATTAACCACAATGAATATTTATTTCCTTTTGTAATCAGATAAACTTATTTAGACAAATAATTCATTTCGAAGCTTGTAAGCATTTTAAAGTACTTATCAATACAGTATTTTGTTTCCCAGTGTTTTATCATGCTACAGTATGCCCATGGAGTGAAATTAATGAACATAAACATGCAAGAAGGCTTTAAATGCTTGCGGTAGCAAAGAAGGAAAGGTATTTTGATCTATGACAAATTGCTTTGCCACTTGTTCAAATTTATATCAGTCCTCAAACATTTTGCTAATAAAAGGTGATTCTGAGGGCTACGCTCTGTGAATTGAATGAGATGGAAATATCGTACGTGCCACCTAGTATACGGCTTTTCAATCTCATATCCTCTGAATTAGTCATGCAATTTCTACACCTGTCATCTAAATTTGCTCAGGAATTTCAAAAGAATACATACTGCTGATTTTGTTATTCTCTACTTGAATTAGGATATTATGAGTTGAATTGTAAAGCAGTAGAAACCACATAACACATTTAAGATAGCTGGAACTGGATAGGCAACTGCTAAGGGAATAAAATACATATAAAACATCAAGTTTGAAAATAAATGTTACCTAGATTGCAGTATTTTGTACCAAATTATCATTGATTAGAACTCAAGTCTAATTATTTAAGTGTTTGAGATTTATGCAAACTTTAGACATATATGTTATGCTGATTTTTGCAAAAATACTAATTCACAGTGCATATTACACTTTTATAGATACTGGTAATATTCCTCCAGAATTTACAATAGGTAGTGTAGTAGAGGTTGCAGGAAGATTGTGTTGCTTTTCTATTGCTGGAGAACAAATCACTACAGATGCAGTGGCTTAAAACAATACTCATATGTGGTGCAAGCCTGTAATCCCAGCTACTTGGGAGGCCAAGGCAGGAGAATCTCTTGAAAACAGGAGGCAGAGGTTGTGGTAGAGCCAAGATCAAGCCATTCCACTCCAGCCTGGGCAAAAAGAGTGAAACTCCATCTCAAAATACATACATACATACATACATACATACATACATACATACATACATACAAACAAACAAACAACAAAAAAGCAATACACATGTATTTCCCGTAGTTTCTGAGGGTCAGGAGTTCAGGCACAGGTTAGTTGGGTCCTCTGCTCAGTTTCTCACCAGGCTAAAATTAAGATGCTGATGAGCACTGCAACCTTATCTGAAACTCAGGGTCTGCTTCCAAGCTTATTTGGGCTGTTGGCAGAATTCATTTCCTTGCAGTGGTAAGACTGAGATTTCTGTTTTCTTCCTAGTTTGTATCTGGGGATCACTCTCATAATTTAAAAGCTATTCTCAGATTCTAGCCACAGGGACCTCTGACAAGACTCACTTCTTGAAAGTCAACTGGATAGTTTACTGCTCTTTACTACAACAGAGTCTTATGTAACATAATCTAATGAAAGGGGTGCCTAGAAAAATCCTGCTCAGTGGACCTGCTCACACTCAAGGGGCAGGTATTACACAGGTGTCTCCTCTAGTGGGTGGTAACCTTGGGGTCATTTGAAATTCTAGCTGCCACAGAGATGGAGCTTTCTGTGGGCTAAGAGACAGATTATGTCTTTCCCAAGGTCAGGACAAGAAAAGCCTATGAGAGCGTGGAATTAAAACTGCTCTGTGTCACATAGGGTGTTTTGTCCTCAAATAATAAGAATACTAATAAAAACTCCAACTAAAGTTATAGTAAATCATAGGAATATTTGTGAAGTGATGTTGCCAAAAATCTGGAGGAGGAGTAATTGTGGTGTTGGTGAATTCAGCTGCTCATTGACAGCCTGTAGTTGAAAGTGCATTCTCTCTATCTCTCGTGCTCAGCATGAAGATTATAGGTAAGAGACTCTTTGCAACTAGAATGTAGCTGACTTCATTAACAATGCTTATCTTTAGGTTCTGGATACATCCCACAGCAGATCTGAATAAACTGCCCCTTGTGGAAGGATATTTTATAAGGAGGGGAGAAATCTGTTTGCTGCAGGACAAAATGCCGCTGAATGGGACCGAATAAACAGGCAATCTTGGCTCCCTGGCCTGCTCCCTGGTAGGATTCTCAGACCCCTAGAGACTGGTGGAGGTGAGACAAGAAATGTCATCTTCTCTTTTGTTTTCTTTGACTGCTGCAGGTGAATGGATGCTTACATATGAATCCCCATGGAGAAAATGTCTCAAAATTTGGATGGAAGAATAAGCATTCCATCTAAATTGGAACAGAGCTTTAATAAACTCCATTACATTGAGCACAGAAAACAAAGTCTCAAAAGAAAAAAGGAGTAGAGAAGAAGTAAATTATCCAATAATATTTTTTCTTGGTTTTTCTATGGCCCTGGTTAAGGACATGAGAATGTAATGTACTGTGCATGACTGGAATTGTCTGAAAATGGCCCTAGTGTTCCTCTTTAATGGATGAGCTCATGGTTAACCAAGTTCATTAATATTCTCTTGGATTGATGACCAAATAATCTGTTTAATATATAATTTAATTTAATGATGTATATAAATTACTAATTTAATAAGTCATTATTTTAGTATTAAACCATGAGAAATCCTGCTACTTGAAAGTCATTACTAAAAGATTTGGAATGTGGATTAAGAATTCCTGGATTATGTCAGTGTCCAGTAGGTAAAATGTGATTAACAGAGGAAGAAGCTACTAGTTTGGAGTGTAAAATAACTTATAATTCTGTCCGAGTTAATAGTGCATCATATCCTTTTGCCATTTTCTTACATTAGCTTCATTTCAAAATGTTACAAATAAATTTTTATTCATGACCACATTCTCTAATATCGTAGATTATCAGCTTGAGAGAAGGGAGTCATTGGTCATAGTTTGGGGACCGGGACAATTTGGCATATGACTTTTATCCCTCCTTATTGCAGCTGATGGCCTCACACTGATCTTTCTGTATTGATTTCTCTTCTGGTCCCATAGATGGCATTGATGGCTAATTGTATGTGTCCACTTGACTGGGCTAAGGGATATCCAGAGAGTAGGTAAAACATTACCTCTGGATGTATCTGTGAGGGTGATTCTGGAAGATATCAGCGTTTGTATTTGAAGACGGAGTGAAGAAGATTGCCTTCACCAATGATGGTAAACATTAACTAATCTATTAAGAGCCAGAATAGAACAAACATATAAAGGAGGGGCAAGTTTTGCTCTCTCTTTTTGAGCTGAGACATTCATCTTCCCCTGCCCTCTGATATCAGTGTTCCTTATTCTCTGGCTTTTGGACTCCATGACTTACACTAACAAACCTTACTCCTGTTCTCAGGTCTTTAGACTAAAACTGAATTACACTTCTGTTTTGCTGCTTCTCCCAAGCTTGCAAAAAGCAGACTGTGGGACTTCTGGGCCTCCATAATCAGGTGAGCCAAACCGCATTTTATATGTGTGTATCTTCCTGTTTCGCAGGAGAACCCTAATACAGCTGGGTATCTTTGAGAGATCCCACATCACTGCAATATTTACAATGTTGCTTTGCATTTGCAGGCTTTTGAGACTGAAATCTCTTAGAAACTTGAAAAGACACTAACTTTATGTATATCAGGATTTCTTAATTCTGTTTTCTTTACTTTGTTTTGTCGTGGATCTTTAATCTCATCCTCTGTTTGCTATACCTGAGTAAATGATATTATTTGAATACATACATTTGGTACTATTATTTTCAATTTCAAATTCTGTTTCTTTGGGCTAATAATGTCAATAATAATATAATAATGGAAGTTTTGATAAAAACATGTTGGCTAATATGATCCACATGAGATGAAGAGTGTGGAATGATCTTTTTATGGCAAAATATATCGTGTTAGTACAATTTGCATTTACTCTTCTAGTCTTTAGATCTCAAGATTAGAACTGCATACATTTTCCTAACTATGATTCTGAAGGATAATCAATATATTTTAAAAAGAATGAGTATTCTTCAGACATGCCACTGTTCTTGTGGTGAGTGCACAATGTGTTTGTTATGCACACTGTTAGGTTGGGATGTGAATGCTCCAGCAGATCCCCATTACACAGGTGCCCTCCTTTCCACATCTGTGACCTTATTTGAGCTCAAGCTTTGAACAAACCCACAGATAGCATTTGTAGAAGAGCTTCATGAAAATCCCCCTGTTGCCAGTCTCTTTCTGCCCTGGTCAAAGGCATAACTGACACTTTCCTAATTACTTAATAAGCACGTACTCAACATTGTCCTCATCGACCCCCAACCTTTAAGCTGGTTTGTGCCAACACCTCATGTGCGTCCAGGCCCGTTAAGCAGCCCTCACCTTTATGGGTTAGTCAAGTCGGTCTGCTTATGATTCATTAATCACCCCTTTCATATTCCTGCCTGAAAACTTGGCCTGGGTTCCTTGTCCCATCCTCTTAGCTGTCTCTAACATTTTTTCTCTTTCTTTGACATCCAAAACTATGTGTCTCAAAAAATATTCCCAGGTTATCAAAGATAGAAATTTGTCTTTATTCCAATACAATTGATTGGTATACATTTCAAAAATAATCATCCTGACCTATATTTGATTATATCTTGAATTATATCTTGAATATAGAGATGATATATTGCCAGTTGTGCCAGGAACATACTTTCAAAAGGATGCTTTTCTATGAAATTCTTGTTGAAACGACAACTACTAGAGATGGGAAAAAGCTATTTTCTTCCAAGAAATGTTTTGGTTCACTACAGTCTTAGGTAGGTGCGGTACCCTTTTCTCAGTAGGTCTGGCCGGAAAGATGTCTAACAGTCTGGATGTTTCTTGTCTTTCTCCAAAAGCAACTTCTTCCTTATTTTCTTCCTCTCTGTCTCCCTCCTTCAATCTTCCCTTACCACAACTGCCATCGATTTTCCATGGCAAGCCTTCCTGGACCAGCTTTTGGTTTTGTACATAGGAGCGATAGGAGTGAAGGACCTTAGTGAAGCTTTGCTGTGGGCACCACTGTTCTCTCCCTTACACTTGCACCACAAAGGAGATTTTCTTCTGCATCTCGCCCTGTTCCCATATTTCTCAAGAGATCTGTGAGAAAAGGGTGCTGAGGGTTTCTATACTGTCACACTTGCCCACCCTTGGCCTCAATTATTCACTCAAAATTTAGCAGACTTCTTGTCATCAGCTGTATCTTTTCCCACAAATGCTCGCCTCCTTATCTCCCTGGAGGTTCTTTTTCTTCAGTTTGTTTTCTTGTCTTCAGCACTCTAGTAGGTTGAAGAAAGTGGTAATTTAATAGACAATCCAGCATGTTTTTGTTGTGTTTATGTAAGGGTGGAAACAATATTCCTTCCAGCTTTCTATATTCTAAGTAGCAGCTACATACACTGCATATGTTTAAAACCATGAAGCATAATTAAGACTTTTGTCAGAGAAAACTGATAATTTGATATTATTTGTATATATATACATAATCTCAAACTCATTCACTTTCTACTTCCCACACATCAACCACTGAGATTCTCTTTGTTGCCTTTTAGATCCAGAATTTGAGAGCATTGGACTTATTTCTATATGTTTCTTTTTAAGGTCACCCCCAGGCCACCTCTCTTCTCACCACTAATATACACGCACTTCAATGTTCTGTGTGATGGGTGGTATAGATAGGACACTCCATCTTGGCCCCAAGGAGAAACAAAAATATATCTTTCTTTCCGGAATAGAAATATTTAGACACAGTAATAAGATGGTACAATCAATGGGAGGTCTTGGATCCATTTCAAACATTTGGAAAGGTGCTCGCATCAAGAGGTGCTGAGCAGTGTATTAGTGTATTCTCACACTGCTAATAAACATACTCAAGACTGGATAATTTATAAAGGAAATAGGTTTAATTGACTCACAGTTCAGCCTGGCTGAGGAGGACTCAGGAAACGTACAGTCATAAAAGGGAAGCAAACACATCCTTCTTCACATATGGCCGAAAGGAGAAGTGCCCAGCAAAGAGAAAAACCCCTTATTAAAAAAATCGGATCTCCTGAGAACTAACTCTATCATGAGAACAGGATAGGAGGACCCACCCCCTTGATTCAATTATCTCCACCTGGTGCCTCCTACGACATGTGGGGATTATGGAAACCACAGTTCAAGATAAGAGATTTGGGCAGGGACACAGCCAAACCATATCATTCTGTCTCTGGCCCCTTCCAAATCTTCACATCATCACAATTCAAAACACCATCATGCCTTCCCAACCATCCCCTAAAGTCTTAACTTATTCCAGCATTAACCCAAAAGTCCAAGTCCAAAGTCTCATCTGAGACACAGCAAGTTCCTTCTGCCTATGAGTCTGTAAAATCAAAGCAAGTTAGTTACTTACTAGATACCATGGGGGTGGAGGCATTGGGTAAATACACCTGTTCCAAACCGGAAAAACTGGCCCAAACTGAAGGGGCTAAAGACCCCATGCACATCCAAAGTCCAGCAGAGCAGCTATTAAATCTTAAAGCCCCAAAATGATTTCCTTTGACTCCATGTCTTACATCCAGATCACGCTGATGCAAGCGTGGACTCCCATGATCTTGAAAAGTTTCACCCCTGTGATTTTGCAGGGTACAGCCCCCATCCTGGCTGCATTCATGGACTGGCATTGAGTGTCTGTGGCTTTTCCAGGTGCACGGTTCAAGCTGTCGGTGGGTCTACCATTCTGGGTTCTGGAGGACGGTGGCCCACTTCTCACTGTTCCACTAGGCAGTGCCACAGTGGGGAGTCTGTATGCGGTTCCAACCCCACAGTTTCCTTCCACATTGCCCTAGCAGAGGTTCTCTCTGAGGACTCTGCCCTTGCAGCAAACTTCTGTCTGAACATCCAAGCATTTCCATACATCCTCTGAAATCTAAGCAGAGGTTCCCAAACCTCAATTCTTGACTGCTATGCACCTGCGGGCTCAACACCACGTGGAAGCTGCCAAGGCTTAAGGCTTGCACTCTCTGAAGCCATGGACTAAGCTGTATCTTGACCCCTTTTAGCCATGGCTGGGATGCAGGGCACCAAGTCCTGAGGCTGCACAAAGCATCGAGGCCCTGGGCCTGGCCCACTAAACCATTTTTTTTTTTTTTTTTTTTTTCTGCTAGGCCTCTGGGCCTGTGATGGGAAGGATAGCTCTGAAGATGTAAAAAGTAAAGTAGAGGTTCTTCTTAAAAAACTTTCCTCACCATCTAGTTAAAAATAAATAGTAACTTCTCTTAGAAGTAAACTTTATTCAAAGACCTGTGCTAACATTCTTAAATATCTGCTAGCCGTAATGAAAAAAAATCAGTGTACTTTATTTTCTGAACTCCGACAATTTAGCCTAAATATTTGCCCTGGCATGCTTATACTAGTCCAAGTAAGCATTGGGTCATAGCCTGTTCCTCTTCCTTATTTAAAAGTGTTTTTACCTTTCTCAACATTCCACAAGTTACTTCCTCCTTCCTTTATTCTCCTCTATCTTTGCCTCTTTTAAAAGTTCTTAGTTGCTAGCCAATCAAGACAAATACAAAATATAAATTCCCGTTCCAGCCAATAAAAACCGGACACAGCAATAGGGTAAACGTGTCAGGTTATAAATGACCCTGTTTCCTTTGTTCAGTGTAGTCTCATGGCAAAACTGCTGACAAGTGTACCCCTTCTGCAAAAAGTAAAAATGGCCTTACTAAATAAATTAAATGTATGTTCAAGTGCTATTTCTTTCTGGTACCAGAAAACAATCATTTCAAACAAAGACCTCTGACATACCCTGGAGACATTTTCCTCATTGTCTTGGCGATTAAGATTGGGCTCCTCTTTACTTATGGAAATTTCTGCAGCTGGCTTGAATTTTTCCTCAGAATTATTATTTTTTTTTTCTATCACATCATCAGGCTGCAAATTTTCCATACTTTTATTCTCTGCTTCCCTTTTAAACATGAATTCCAATTCCAAACCATATCTTTGTGAACACATAAAACTGAATGATTTTAACAACACCAAAGTAAATTCTTGAACACTTTTATTGTTTAGAAATTTCTTCCTCAAGACACCCTAAATCATCTCTCTCAAGTTGAAAGTTCCACTTATCTTGAGGGCAGAGGCAAAATGCCACCAGTCTCTTTGCTAAAACATAGCAAGGGTCACCTTTAGTGCAATTCCAAACAAGTTCCTCATCTCCACCTAAGACCACCTCAATCTAGACTTCATTGTCCATATCACTATCAGTATTTTGGCCAAAGCCATGCAACAAGTCTCTAGTAAGTTCCAAACTTTCCCACATTTTCCTGTCTTCTTCTAAGCCCTCCAAACTGTTCCAATCTCTTCCTGTTACCTAGGTGCAAAGTTGCTTCCACATTTTTGGGTATCTTTAAAATAGCACCCCATTCCTGGTACCAGTTTACTGTATTAGTCCATTCTCATGCTGCTAATAAGGACATGTCCAAGACTGAGGTAATTTTTTTGATAAAGAGGTTTGACTTGCAGTTCATCATGGCTGAGGAGGCCTCAGGAAAGTTACAATGATAGTAGAAGGGAAGCAAATACCTCTTTCTTCACAAAATGGCAGCAAGGAGAAGAATGATTGCTGAGCAAAGGGTGATGCCCCTTATAAAACTATCATATCTTGTGAGAACTAACTTTCTATCAAGACTATAGGATTGGGGAGACCTCCGCCATGATTCCATCATCTCTACCTGGTCCCCCCCACACAACATGAAGATTCTGGGAACTACAATTCAAGATGAGATTTTTGTGGGGGCACAGGCAAACCATATCAAGCAGTGACTATGATTTACACATCACATCACATATATCACCAACAGTAGCAACAGAGCTACCCTGCTCTTCCTTCATTTCTCAATGCACACTTGGTCTAGACCTATGCCTTGAACACTCAGAAGCATCTAAGCAAAGTTTTCATGACACTGAATTACAATGAAGCATGAGCTATTTATACACACATATTAATGGTATGGCCACTGTGGGGAATGCATGTATATTATTTGTGTTCATTGATCAGGGCTGAGAGGAAAGGGGGAACAGATGCCGCTGACCAAGAGGGAAAGAAAGACCAATTAATTAAGTTCAGTTAAGTGTTACTTGAGAGGTCTGGGTAAGGCAGGGTTAAATAAGTTTCTTCCATGTCTTGAAAAGCCATCAAGGAAGCAAGCACATCAAAAAAGTCACATTTCTGAATGGGAAGGAATATAATATACTAATTGATTTTATAGCAACAGGAGAACGTAGGTTCCCATGATTTTTGAAATGCTAAAGAATTGGAGAGTAGATACCATTTAATAAAAGTTGATGTTGGCTTAATAATTAAAATGCATTATGGGCTGAGCATTTTTTTGTATATGCATTGCACTCGAACAAGACTGTGAGGGATCTTGTGAGCTTTTGCTTTGCTTTGTGTGCTTGCTTCTGTTTTGGCAGAACCTGGAATTGAGAAAGGGACCTGATAACTAATGTCAGAGGAGAATAAGGGACAATGGACTCTAATTAAATCCTAGGTAAGGAAAATTCATAAGAACTGCCATCTTGACATACCTATTTCCAGGCAGATGAGGCTCTAGGAGATGAATTTATGAATAAAAAAGATCCCTGAGGCCTGGATACACAGTCCATCACCCAGGAAACACTAACGATAAGATTCAGTACTTAAACTGGGAGAGGTCCAGCCATAAATTTCTCAGGTAATAAAGAAATAAATAAAAGAAAGATAGTTCTGACGCTTACCTGAAGCTAAATACTCGCTTCTGAGGCACCATGTGCTCTCCTTTGTGTAATATAACTTTTAGAGGAACAATTTACAAGTTGAGTAGTCAATGAAATTACAAATGCCAGTTTGCAGACTCTTAATGCAAGTGCTGCCTGAATTGCAGTGACCTCATCTATGTATTGTAGGTCGTTCCATATTTGCTGCAGAACTACATTGAGGAAGACATGGGGTAATGTTTGTGATGTATTCAGTAAAGTTTCTAAATATGGTGGATGATCAGAAATGGATATGGCAACTATAAATTTTTACATTAAATTATAGCAATCCATAATGAAAGAATAATTAGAATCATTTTTTTAAAATCTTGAACATAAGAGCCAATCAGTATTTGTCTATTGGAAATAAAGATGGTTGCCAATAAATTAAGTGAAAAGGACATTTGAGAGTCATTGAATATAGGACTTGAGGGGCAGCACCTACAACAGAAAAGGAAATGACAGCAAGTCAGGCGAGACAAGTTCTAGTATTCCATAGCACTGTAGAATGACTGTAGTTAGCAATAACATACAGTTTTGCATAGCTGGAAGAAGGATATTTAATGTTCCCAACAGAAAGAAATATTAAAAGTTTGAGATGATAGATATGCTAATTATCTTGACGTGATCACTATACATTACATGAATCAAAACATCAGTAGGTATCTCATACATGTGTACAATTATTATACATCAATTTTAAAATTAAAAAATTGAGCAAGAAAATAAAAGTTCAGAGCAGGAGACTCAGGATTCTGAATATTAATTTCAATGACATTATAGTTTAAACCAGGGCAAAACCCTGGAAGATCAACCTAAACTTATCTTATTCAACAGGCAGCTCCCTTTAGAGTAGCATCAAGTTGCCAAGAAAAGAATCCTGGGCCCTGGCCCTCACTGATTCTGAGTGGGCCAGCACGTGAAGGGGTGTGTGTAATGGGAGATAGGTGCTTTAATACCTCTGGGCATATTTTCCTTTTAATTCAAATGAAGGAGTTTAAATTATTTACAAAAAAAAAAATCTTAAAATAATCATTTCTACATTCTAATTTTTGTTGGTACTTATAGGCAGTTTGACAACTTAATGGCCTTGAATTGATAGAATATGAAGTATATATTAAAATAGATAAATGCACTCTATATGTTACATTAAAATATCAATCACTCAAATTTAATTTTAATAACCTAAAAATGATTATCTATAGCTGGTTGCTTTTGTCATTTTCTTTTTTGTTTGTTTGTTTGAGACAGAGTCGCTCTGTTGCCCAGGCTGGAGTGCAGTGGTGCAATCTCTGCTCACTGCAAGCTCTACCTCCCGAGTTCACGCCATTCTCCTGCCTCAGCCTCCCGAGTAGCTGGGACTACAAGGCACCAGCCACCACACCCAGCTAATTTTTTTTAAAATTTTAAGTAGAGACAGGGTTTCACCGTGTTAGCCAGGATGGTCTCAATCTGCTGACCTCGTGATCCGCCCACCTCGGCCTCCCAAAGTGCTGGGTTTACAGGTGTGAGCCACTGCGCCCAGCCACTTTTGTCATTTTCAATTATTCACATGTTCAATAAATATGTATTGGCCACTTACAATACACAAATAATGTGCTGTTTACTATGAATATCTTAAAGAACAAAATAGACACCACTTCATGGAATGTAAATCTATCAGAATGGATAACTATTATTTAATGTAGTAAAGTATATTCTGTAATTTTTAACAATTAGTGCAGTGAAGGAAGGCTAAGCAGATGTGAGGAACAACATAATACAAAAGGCGTGAGACAGTATTTCTCAACTAGAATAACCAGAGATCTTATAATGAATTTCAATGATAAAAAGTGAAGAACACTGGGGCTCAACCCAGATACCTGCTATATCAGAATTTCTGCAGGTCTGGTGGGGAAATACACATTTTTCATAATTTTCTCTATTGGTTGGCTTCCTATATACAGTGAAGCTCAAGAACCAGTGCACCAGGTGGTGTATAACACTTTTACCAGTGGCTAGAAGCAGCTGACTGCTTTTCTAGGTTACAAGTTACAAACTTTCAAAGGAATACTTTTGTTTGCTCGCATGTTGCAACTTACAAGGATGTGATATTGAAGTATGTGAATTTGCATTTGGAAATGAGTTCCCACAAATGTTTCCCCGTGGAAACACTAAGCTTGAACAATGTCAGGTGTTTCAAATACCCTTCTTGAATACCTGTGCAATAGGAAAACCCATTATGACACTATGCATATCACTTATATTGCAGAATGCTCATTTGACAAGAAAATTCTTTCATCTTCTGATATTCAGAATAGAAGAACTTACAAAGAACTTGAGATTCCCACAAGACACTGAAAACTAAAAAAAAAAGAAAAACACATGTCTCTATAGACATTCTTCAAAATTATATAGCTCAAACATTAGAGTGCTTAAAACCTTTCTAAATCCATGAGAACATACGTAGGAGATGAGAGTACTCCAAACTTCAATTACACTTCACTGTGAAGGTACTCAGGCAAGCAAGTTCAGCTCCATGTGGTGCACAAGAGCGTTTCCACAAAGAATACACAGGAAAAAAAAATGCAGCTGTTTCTTAATGGTGATGGGACTAGATAAAATCATGCAACAAAGAACAGGTCCCACACTGAAAGGAGATATATTGTAAGAAGAGCTGAGACCTGGAAGATCAGAGCACTCACTACCAACAAACGGAATGGAAGGGGCTCAGAAGTACACAGGGTCAGTGGGCAGTCCTAAGAGAACACTGATTCTAAGTAAGAAGCAGTGGCTTCAATGGGATGGTGGCCCTTGGGGTCTTGGGGATGAAGGGAGAGAAGAAAGGAGGTGATAAAACTTAAGAATCACATAGAAAAATGCCAGGCATGGTGGCTCATGCCTATAATCACAGCATTTTGGGAGGCAGATGCAGGCAGATCACTTGAGGTCAGGAGTTGAAGACAAGCCTGGCCAACATGATGAAACCCTGTCTCTACTAAAAATACAAAAATTAGCCAGGAGTGGTGGCACATGCCTGTAATCCTAGCTACTTGGGAGGCTGAGGTGGGAGAATTGCTTGAACCCAGGAGACGAAGGTTGCAGTGACCCAGATCGTGCCTTTGCACTCCAGCCTAGGCACAGAGTAAGACTCCATCTCAAAAAAACAAAAACAAAAACAAAAAAAAAACATAGAAACAAAAGCATCCTGGTGTCATTGGACATACCAACACCTTCCCAATGCTCTTCTTGAACCAAAAGGATGGGCACCTTTAAAATATAAAATCTAATAACTCATCCAAGGACCTCACCACTACCATAAAAATGCCTGTGACTTCTGGTCAAGTAACATCTAAGAAGGTGATTTAAGAATGTTAAAACACCTATGAAATGACAGATATTTGTGTAAGCTACCTTAAAATGAGATGGAAAATGAAGTATAAATTTTTCAGCTGATGAGAATACTTCCCAAAATATGAACCATGAAGCAGAAGGAAGTGACTACAAAATACTCCAACAAAAAATTAAATATTAATAAATGAACATTTGCAAATGTAAAAGAACAGCTCAAATCAGAATCTTAAAAGTTAGAAAATTAGAAAATATCCATGTAAAGCTTATCTAATCTAGGTTTCCCGGCAAAAGAAATATACCACCTTATTTACAATGAAATGAAATCAAGATGGTATAAGATTTCTTTTCCACAGCAAAAAATCAAAGCATGATGGAAATTAGCAACATTTTCAGAAGGAGGCTGGAAATAAATTTACGAGCCAAAGATTTTATATTTTGCCAAGTCATCCTTCAAACCTGAAGATTATGGAAACACATTGTAGGAAGTGTATACTCAAGGCTTCTTCCTGAGGGATTGGCCCCATCATGGCTTAATCATATTCTCCCTCTCTCTCTCCTTTGCTCACTCCCTCCATGCCCCCATCCACTTCATAATAGTGAACTGCTATTTGTAGTTCATCCTAGAGTAACTTTTTGAGAGTAGGATCAACTGTTTTTATGTTGCAAATTGTACCTCTCTCTTTTTTTTTTTTTTCCATTTTTGATGAGCTGTAACAATATTCTATTGCTTCCTTCAGCAGGCTGTTTGCCCCTTTTCCCCCTTGAGTCTGAGAAAACCTACCAGAAAAGGAGTGATCAAGAAAAGAGACAGAGAGAACTATGGTAGGAGACATAGAGTAAACTGCTGTTGTGGATCCTAAATTCAGATCAAAATTGTGGCTAGAGGGAGAAATAAGAGCCAAAAAAGAGTAACAGAAGAAAAAAGGTTATTGGGAAAGTGAGACTAGGAAAAGGAAAATATTCAGTGAAAGGACACAAGATTAAACACATATTTTTATTTGTGAACTTGTTCAAAAATGTCAAAGCAATCTGCAAGCAATCACAATTTTTGTTGACCTTTGAAAGCCTGTGTAGGTCACATGTACAAGTGCCTCAGCAGGGTTGCCTCTGACATAATGGCATTTCGCATTAAACAAACAAACAAAAATCCTGAATCCAGTTACCATTCAAATATATAATTCTTCTTCTGTTTGTAAAAATAATATTTATTTTATGAAAAAGTTAAAAGACATAAAATTCAGTCGAAGAATATAACAATAAATATTCTATTACTAATTAGAATATTAGTAGCATTTTGAATATCTTGATTTATTTTATTTTATTTTGTTTTTTTTTTGAGATGGTGTTTTGCTCTTGTCACCCAGGCTGGAGTGCAATGGCACTATCTCGGCTCACTACAACCTCCACCTCCTGATTCAAGCAATCCTCGTGCCTCAGCCTCCCGAGTAGCTGGGATTACAGGTGCCCACCACCATGCCCACCTAAGTTTTGTATTTTCAGTAGAGACAAGGTTTCATCATGTTGGCCAGGCTGCTCTCAAACTCCTGACCTCAGGTGATCCACCTGCCTTGGCCTCCCAAGAATGTGTGATTTTTAATCATGTGATAAAGTACTTCAAAATAGCGTGATTTTTATCAGACAAACTGTTCATTCTGTTGGCAAATTACGTAAGTACCAGACTCTATAACTACATATTTTCCATATAACATGTTGTTTAAAATATTAATGTGCCTCATAAACATATTTCTAATAGTCACTGTCTCTCTTCCTTCTAGCAGTTGTCAGACAAAAAGACTCTATAGTCATTCTACATAGGCTTCAGGATAGTTTAAGAAATATTCTTACCTATCATGGATTCTCGAAATCCCTGTCCATTATGGAGTAAACATTTGATCTATTGCCCAATTTATAGACATCTTTATATTGTTTTGAAAGATGGAAAATATTATTGATTCTTATCCATCCCCCAAACTGTTTATTCTATATTTGAATACATTACAGTATACATAAGATAATAAACAGACTAATGGATTTGAAAAAAGAGCTCAGGGAAGCATCAATGTATGTATGGAAAGTAAATATATAATGAAGTTAGTAACATAAACAAACTGTGAAAAATAAGTTGTTTAACGTGATGTTGGGGAAACTGCACTTAAGTTTCAATACAAATAAAAAAGTAAAGATAGAAATAAAAATGTAAAACCTAAATAGACTAAAATACAATTTTTAAAATATGGATTTATGTTCTTAATATAAAAATGTAAAATAATATTTTCTTGAATTTCTATAAGTGACATATTTTAAGCAAAACATCTAAAGCATAAACCTTGAGATAAAACTGCATTAATATGACTATACAAAAGCGATCAATTATCTTCAGAAAAGGGCACCATTATCAAAGTTAATAGGCAGATGAACAGATTGAGAAAGTGATTTGCTATGTCTAAAATGAAGAAGAAATTAATCTGAAATCCTGCATGCCATGGAGACACAGACAGTTGCTTCCATGGGAAAATGGGCTGAGGGTATGCAGGTGCAATGAATAGCAGAAGGAGCCATACAAGCTAACTGGCAAAGAGATGTTTACACCCATTAGTAAAAACACCAAATACAAATTATACATATAAAATATCATAAGGTATCATTTATAAATATTTTTATATATAATATATTAGTTTTAATTGATTAAACTCATAGGTGGTTATTGCTACACTTTAGCAGAAATGTGAGCATAGAGAAACCTTCATATTAGTGAAAGTGAGGATCAGTCCAGACCTACATTTGGCCACCAATTGAAGAGTATGACTAACTCAATCTGCAGCACTTGAAGTCCAGACCAGACAATACAAAACAGCACGTAATGACCACAAATCCCCCGTGCCATACAACTGCATTACCCCATTGTCTTTCTGGATGAAATAACAGATGCATAGCGCAGGGTACTTTGTTAACTCCCATGATGTAATAATATAAATACAATAATTCAACATCAGAAGGACATAGAACTGTGTTTCATCATAAAATCAGAGGAACATGATTAAAGTCAGAGCTGCATGGGACATTTGAAGGAAATGAGTCAGTGGGAGGAGGAGGTGACTGAGGAGGAGAGGAAGTGTGAGTGGGGAGAAGGGAGAGCAAGGGCAAGGTCAGGTGAAGGACAAAAGCAGTGCAGGAATGATTTTTTTTCTTTTATGTTTCAAAGAATCATTACCACTTTCCTCCTCAGCTGAACTGCATCTCTGCAGTTACCAGTTATGCTCTTCATGCTGCTAATCATCAGAGGGTTTCTTCTAAGAGGAGTCCGGAGGGAAACACTGGGAGGAGGAGCCTAAGCCACGAGTCCAGTAGCCCAGTGGTCAGACCAACGCTACTGCAGGGGGAGGTCCCAGGGGACACTAGGAAGGTATAGGAATTCTAAAAGTGCAAGCATCTCTCAGGTTGTGTTTAGAAGGGTGCTGTGCACCTTTTAAAATTCTCCTAGACCATCTGTCAAATTAACATCAGTTCCTGATAATTCAATTTATTAAGACTTCACATTGTGCCAGGCATTATGAAAATATGAATCTAAATAGATTATTCATGCCATTGAAAGATTCACTCTTAAGTAGGAACTATAAAATGTCCTTTTCTAATTGCAGTAAAATATACATTTTCTATGTGTTAAAATCTTCATTGGAATAAAAGAATGAAATTTAATTTAAAGGGGAGATGATATTGAAGCTGAAACTGAAGCCCAAGATGTTAGAGCTGAGATTTACCCATTTCTCCAGGAAGAGGGATTTGTGTGTATAAATTTCGTAAGGTAATTGCAACACTTGATTTTTATTGAACAAACACTGTGTTTAAATATCTGATTATATTATCTCATTTAACCCATATATAAACACTTAAAATTTGCCATTTTTATCCGTCTGTAAAGAGTGAAGAAACATTAAGTCAGCTGCCAAGAGTGGGAAGCTCAGCCAGACAGTGACTGAGCTACAGTTGTCTAACTAACTTCAGTTCAGTCTGCATTTTAGCCTCCCTGTATTTTCTCCCAGCAGAGAAACTAACATAATATTTTGAGAAAGTTTAGAGCTATTGCATGGCTAGAACATAGAGGATATTATCCATGTAAATATCTAAGAAAGATAAGTTAGGGCAAGCTTAGAAGGACCTTAATTCCCAACAATAAGACCCTGTACACAGTTGGAAAATAATATCAGAGATATCTTATTTGGCTTTATATTCTCTTGTTTTCTTTTTTTTTTTTTTAATTTTAGGTGGGATTTTGGGGGATTGCTCAACTATGATTAACTCTTCAGAAGAGAATTTTGACCTTACCAGGGAAAGTAAATTGTATGGATATTCTCATGTCAAAAAATATCCACAAATATGACTTTTACAATGGTTTAGGCAGGAGATGCTAAATTCCTTAATAAGACATAGAAGATGTTTGCTGAAGATTGAAAACAGAGGGATGGTAGCAAAAGAAGCAAATCAAGAACAGTGCCTTAAATAAAATCAATCAACAGATGCCCCAACTAAATCCAAGAGGCCAGAAAGAAGGCACAATGGAAGAATCACCAGAGGGTCTTGCTTTTTAGCTCTTTAAACTGTAAAGATAAGAAATCAGAGTAAAGCTACATTGATTAAATGAACTGGATTACACCCCCTGCAGAGAATGCTTCCACTCTTCCCTACCAGTTTTCTTTAAAGTTGTTCAGTTGATAGTCTTCTCTCTGCAAGTGAATGGATTTTCTGACAGGCCACAACATTTTTCTGTCCCAATCAGTTATGTAAATAGGCTTCTAGCCACTCTCAAATGGAGAAAGACCAAGACTAATTGAGCAATCACGTGAATCCACGCTCTTCCTCCATTTAAGGTTTCTCCCTGCTCAGTGCACCCTCAGCTTATTTCTGCGTGGGAAACCCAGCAGTGGTGGAATGGACTCCTCCTGCTTCTGCCTTTCAGGACTCTGCCCTCCCTTGCTATAAGCTACTACTTGTGTCCTCTCAAGACAATTCTTTCCTCTCACTGAGAAAGAGATTGGGGCAAAAATCATAGCTGTGTCTTATTGGACACTTGTCACCTGGATTCATTGCCTCTTAAACACAACAGTAAACAGTTTCCTGTAGGAAATAATTAATATAGAAGAAATAGAAATAAATTTAACTATCAGGTTGAGAAAATTGAGCCAGAAAAACTGAGCCAAGAAGAGAATCTAGAGTCATACACTATTACTGAGATAAGATGGATGAAGTCAATTATTCCAAACACTTGCAGACTAGTGTTCCTCCCAAAGATCAGTACTGGTGCACAGACTACCTGGCTGGCCCCTGAGAAACTAGTCAACGTAAGTACATTGCAATTCTCAAATAAAATGAAGTAAGCGAATTGTTCTTATTATGATGTAATGATCTTAAATAAAGTTTCACATTTTCTTTTGTATTATGTTTCAGTCACACAATAGATAAAATGTTTTCTTCTTAAATTTTATGTTTCATATAGAAATCAAACACCATTTAAAAATGTGTCTCTAGGGGAAGTGGCTTCAAGCAACTCCAAATATTCAGTTTACTGAAACAATCTTTTGTAATACAACCTATCTGTGAACTAGAAAGTGCTTCTGTGTGCCTATTGCATCACATTAGGAGAAAATTTGGATATACCATATATGGTACTTATACTTGATACACTTAAATAGAAATTATCAGGGAAAACCTCACCCCCGATATTTATCATGGGTTCTTTTCTATTCCCTAAGTGTCTTGGCTGGTTTGAGAAATAAAGGCAAAGAGTACAAAGGAGAGAAATTTAAAGCTGGATGTCCGGGGGAGACATCACATGTCGGCAGGTTCTGTGATGTTCCCCGAGCCGTAAAACCAGCAAGTTTTTATTAGTGATTTTCAAAAGGGGAGGGAGTGCACGAATAGGGTGTGGGTCACAGAGATCACATGCTTCACAAGGTAATAAAATATGGCAAAACAGGTAGAGGCAGGGTGAGATCACAGGACCACAGGATGGGGCGAAATTAAAATTGCTAATGAAGTTTTGGCATGCATTGTCATTGACAACATCTTATCAGGAGACAGGGTTTGAGAGCAGACTACCTGTCTGACCAAAATTTATTAGGTGGGAATTTTCTTGTCCTAATAAGCCTGGGAACGCTACAGGAGACTGGGGCTTGTTTCATCCCTTCGGCTTCACCATAAAAGGCGGTCACCTTAAGGGGGCCATCTATAGACTTACCCTCAGGGACATTCTCTTTCACAGGGATGTTCTTTGCTGAGAAAAAGAATTCAGCGATATTTCTCCTATTTGCATTTGAAAGAAGAGAAATATGGCTCTGTTCCATCCAGCTCACCGGCAGTCAGTTCAAGGTTACCTCCCTTGTTCCCTGAACATCGCTGTTATCCTGTTCTTTTTTCAAGACGCCCAGATTTCATATTGTTCAAACACACACCCTCTACAAACAATTTGTGCAGTTAACACAATCATCACAGGGTCCTGAGGCAACATATATCCTCCTCAGTTTACAAAGAAGATGATGGGATTAAGAGATTAAAGTAAAGACGGGCATAGGAAATCACAAGGGTATTGATTGGGGAAGTGATAAGAGTCCATGCAATCTTCACAATTTATGTTCAGAGATTGCAGTAAAAACAGGCATAAGAAATTATAAAAGTGTTAATTTGGGGAACTAATAAATGTTCATGAAATCTTCACAATTTATGTTCTTCGCCATGGCTTCAGCTGGTCCCTCTGTTCAGGGTCCCTGACTTCCTGCCACAAGAAACAACGTCATTATTCTCATAGAATCTGTAGTAAAATTATTTCTAATTGCCATGACTAATTTCTATTCAACACTTAAGCCACTTTCAGGTGCCAGGAAACTACTTTTCTTAGAAAAAAAGAAAATCAACCTCTTTAAATAGCTAAAATCAGGAACAAATTGAGGTGATTGTCTCTAACATAAAATATTCTACTAATAAGAGAATGATATTATTAATATATTCAGAGAAAACAAACTCTTGATAACACAATTAACAACCAGCTACAAATATTGAAATGTAAGTTAAATGATTAGAAGTAATGTGTGTGTGTGCATGTGTGTGTTTGTATTCTCAACTTTATTTCCCTAATCTTAAATCTGAGGTCTGCATATTTCCTATACATACCATCATTTGTCATAGTTGTCTTTTGCTTTTGAATTGGCAATACTAATGAATGGGGAACTGGGGACAATGGCTACTCTGAAAGCACTGGGGAATGTGATAACCTATGCCAGGCACATGGTAGGGCCTCAGTAAATGATAATTACTCTCCTTTTTACACAATCTTGTAATTAGCTGGGAATGGCAAATTGACAGACAAAGTTGTGCTCTCCAAAATAGTAATGCTGTAAATGTTCCTGTAACATTAGCCACCATAGGATGTAATTCTGAAAACTAAAAACCTACTATGAATTGAGGAAAGAAAGTTACATTAGAGTAGACAGTATTGTGCTAGAATATTTATCACAAACCACTTACTGTCCATGATCTTCCCACCAAGTTTAGACCACTCACTACCTCTCAGTGTCCTCTGCCACTGTTTTCTTCAGTTTCTCCTAAACAGGCTGGATGATACTCCCAATTTAATGATATCACTCATCTCTCTTAGAACCAGTGCATTCTAAAGGCTTCAAATAAAGAAGGAGCTGCCTAGAGTAACACTTTTCTGTGTCTTCTATATGAAATAGATCCTTACACGGGGGTCATAAAACTATGATCTGTTAGAATTGTATCAGTCAGTGCTCACTAGAGAAACAGAACCAAAAAGATATATAGGATCATTGATTTTTAAGTATGTCAATTGACTATGGATGTTAAGCACACCTACAAAGTATCCTCACAGCAATATCTAGATTAATGTTTGATTAAATCACTTGGTCATATAGATTAGTCAAGCTAACACATGACTCTAATCATCACAAATATCTAAAAATTGAATTTTAGATATTTTATGGCAGATTTTATTGATGGATTTTATTTTGTTGTGAAGGCTTTTTAGTGTCTATTGACATGATCATATAGTTTTTATCTTTGATTCTGTTTATATGGTGAATCACATTTGTTAATTCATGTATGTAGAAACAACTTTACATCCCACTTGATCATGTTGAATTAACTTTTCTATGTGCTACTAGATTTGATTTTCTAGTACATTGTTGAGGATTTTTCCAAGTGTATTTATCAGGAATTTTGGCTTAAAGATTTCCTTTTTGGTCATGTCTCTGCCAGATTTTGGTATCAGGATGATACTGGCTTCATAGAATGAGTTAGGGAGACATCCCTCCTTCTTGATTTCTTGCAAAAGTTTCAATAGGATTGGTATTAGTTCTTCTTTGTACATCTGGTAGAAATTGACTGTGAATATATCTTGTCCAGGGCTCTTTTTTGTGGGTAGATTTTCTATTATTGATTCAATATCTGGACTTGTTACTGATCTGTTCAAGTTTTTACTTCCTTCCTGATTCAATCTTTGGAGGTTGTGTGTTTCTAGGAATGTTTTCATTTCACTCAAGATTTTCTAATTTGTGTGTGTAGAAGTGTTCATAATAGTATATGAGGACCTTTTGTATTTCTGTGAGATTGGTTGTAACATCATCTTTGTCATTTCTGTTCGTGCTTATTTGGAGCTTCTCTTCTTTTTCTTAATTCATTAATCTAGCTAATGGTCTGTCAATCCTATTTATTCTTTTGAGAAATGAACTCTTGTTTTCACTGATATTTTGTATGTACTTTTGAATTTCAATTTTATTCAGTTCCTCTCAGACTTTTCTTTTCTTCTACTAGCTTTGAAGTTGGATTATTTTCTTCTAGTTTCTCTAGTTGCAATGTTGGGTCATTAATTTGAGATATTTCTACCCTCTTGATGAAGACAGTTAGCACTATAAATTTATCTCTTCATTCTGCTTTAGCAATGTCCCAAACGTTTTGATAAATTGTCTATGATTTCCATTACATTCAAATATTTTCTTAATTTCTGCCTTAATTTTGATGTACACCCAAGAGTTATTCAGAAGCACATGTTTAATTTTCATGTTTTTGTGTAGTTTTGACAGATCTTCTTGGTATCGATTTCTATTTTTATTCCAGTTTCGTCTGAGAGTGTGCTTAGTATAATTTTGATTTTTAAAATTTCACTGGGACTTGCTTTATGGCCAACCATGTGGCCATTCTTAAAATATGTTTCATGTGCAGATGAGAAGAATACATACTCTGTGGTTGTTTGATGGAATACTCTGTAGTGTCTATTACATTCAATTGCTCAAGTGTTGAGTTTAAGTCCAGAATTTCACTGTTAGTTTTCTGCCTTGATGATTTGTCTAACGCTGTCACTGGGGTGTTGAAGTCCCCCCTATTAATGTGTGGTTGTCTTTGTCTCTTCCTAGGTCAATAAGAACTGATTTTGTGAATCTGAGTACTCCTTTGTTGTGTGCATATATATCTAAGATAGTTAAGTCTCCTCATAGATTTGAAGCCATTATCATTACGTAATGCCCCTCTTTGTTCTTCCTGGTTGTTGTTGGTTTAAAATCTGTTTTTTTCTGATATAAGAAGAGTGATTTCTGCTCTTTTTTGTTTTCCGTTAGTTTGGTAGATCTTTATCCCCTTACTTTGAGCCTGTGGGTGTTATTACATGTGAGGGTGCATCTCTGGGAGACAGAAGACATTTGGGTATTCTCTTTTTATCCAGCTCGACACTCTATGCCTTTTAAATGAGGTGTTTAAACCATTTATATTCAGCATTGGTATTGACATATGAGATTTTGATCCTATCATTATGTGGTTGGCTGTTTGTTTTGTAGGCTTAATTATGTAATTGTTTTATATTGTCTGTAGGCTATGTGCTGGAGTATAGGTAGTATTTTGCTTCCATGTTTAGTACTTGCTTGAGAACTTTCTGTAAAAGTTCTGGTGGTAATGAATTCCTTTGGTGCTTGCTTGTCTGATAAGGATTTTATTTCTCTGCTTTTAAAGCTTAGTTTGGCCGACTGTTATATTCTTGGTTGGAATTTCTTTTCTCTAAGAATGCTGAAAGTAGGCCCCCAGTTTCTTCTGAGTTGTTAGGTTTCTGCTGAGAGGCTGCTGCTACCCTGATGGAGTTCACTTTACAGGTGACCTGACTGTCCTCTCTAGCTTCCTTTAAGATTTTCTTTATTTTTGACCTCAGTGAATATGATGACTATGTGCCTTGGTGATGGTTATCTTGTGCAGTATCTTGCAGGGGTCTCTGTAGTTTTTGAAGTTGTATGACCTCATCTGTAGCAAGGTTGGGGAAAGTTTCATGGACTATATCCTCAGATATGTTTTCCAAGTTGCTTACTTTCTTTCTCTTTCAGGAAAGCCCATGAGTCATATGATTTAGTCTCTTTGCATAATGTATTTCTGTTCATATTTTAAATTTCTTTTCTATTTGTTTTTTTCTGAGTTGATTCAAATAACTGATCTTCAAGCACTGAGACTCTTTCTTTGGGTTGATCTATTCTGCGGTGGATGTGTGGATGCTTCTGATTGTATTGAGAAATTCTTTTTTTTTTTTTTTTTGAGATGGAGTCTCACTCTGTCGCCCAGGCTGGAGTGCATTGGCACCATCTGCTCACCGCAACCTCTACCTTCAAGTGATTCTCCTACCTCAGTCTCCCGAATAGCTGGGACTACAGGTGTGTGCCACCATGCCTGGCTAATTTTTCTATTTTTATTAGATACGGGGTTTCACTACGTTAGCCAGGCTGGTCTCGAACCCCTGACCTCGTGAGTCGCCCACCTCGGCCTCCCAAAGTGCCGGGATTACAAGCATGAACCACCATACCCGGCTGAGAAATTCTTGAAGTGGATTCTCAAGTTCTAGAAGTTCAGTTTTATTCTTTTTTAAGATAACCATTTAGTCTTTCAGTTCCTGGATTGTTTTACTGGATTCCTCAGATTGGATTTCAACTTTCTCTTTGATTTCCATGAGTTTCTTTGCCATGCAGATTCTGAACTTTATATCTGTCATTTCAGACATCTCAATGTGGCTAAGAACCATTTCTGGGGAAGTAGTGTGTTCGTTTCTAAGGGGGAATTCTGGCTTTTTGAGTTTCCAGAGTTCTTGTGTTGATTCTCATGTGTGAGGGCTGATGTTCCTTTAACTGTGATGTAAGTTGAGTATAGTCAGTTGGCTTCATTTCTGGCTGTTTTGAGAAGGCCAGGACACTGTACAGAATCTATTTGTTTTCCTTGTTTTTTCCTTGGTTTTCACAGGCACTGTATATTGGCAAAATGTTTTGGTGTTGTTTCGGCGTTCTGATCCAGTAGATGATGCTTAAGAGTATTGGCCAGCAGATAGGCTTTTATTCAGCCAAATGACTCTTTTGAGTTTTGGCACAGTTGGCAGTAGTGCTCTGTGGTTGACGAAGAGAGAGATGACCCCTCACCTGAACTGCGCCTGAGCCTTGGAGGAGCCTCCTCTGATCATTGGCTCCATGCCCACATTTCCCTGGTTAGGTGCTCTGGCAGGCAGGGGTGGTGGTTGGCAGACAGACCCCATGCTTTCTGTGCCAGTCCTGTGGAGGGAGGCACACCCTGCTCCTCCACCAGCCCATGAATCCAGACACCTCATCCCTCCCATTGTTTCAAGAGTGAGGGCTCTCCCTTGCTCGAGTGCTACCATGCTGGCGAGTCCCATCTGCTAAGAGCAGTGGATGTGGGTGAGGTCACCCAATCCACTATCTGTGTGCTTCCCAGGGAGCATGGATCTGCAACCTCCCAGAAAGTTTAGGTAGAGATGGGTCCATTGTGTGGGAATCCCCAACTGGTGTGGCTTGCCAGACTAGGAGGAGCAGAGGTGGATGGGGTCACCCAATCCACTGACTGGGTGCTTCCCAGGGGGAACACAGAGCTGCACCCACCCACAGAGTTCAGGCAGAAGTGGGTCTGCTGTGCTGGTAGCCGCAAAAG
Source organism: Macaca nemestrina (assembly GCF_043159975.1). Classification (NCBI taxonomy): domain Eukaryota; kingdom Metazoa; phylum Chordata; class Mammalia; order Primates; family Cercopithecidae; genus Macaca; species Macaca nemestrina. Next base: position 123,865,414 of record NC_092128.1, read on the forward strand.
GCATGGGGTTGCGAGCAACAGGAGCAGTTGGAATTGCCCACCCTGCTTTCCAGATGTTCCATGGGGGAACACAGGACTGCACTGGGCTGCACAGTTCAAGCAGAAATAGGGCACCGTACTGGAAGCTGGCACTGAGTCTTGCCCGGTGAAGGGGAGTGGAGCAAATTTACTGCTTTTGGGCACTGCTGCTGTGGCCTCTAATGTGACTATGGCACTGGTGCCAGGCTGCTCCGGGTCTGAGACCTGTGGAGGTCTCCATGGATATTGCGTGTTGTCTCCTGAAAAACTCTGGGCACTCTCTGTATAGTTTAGAGGCCCTGGGGAAGTTCAGGACGTTCCTCTCATTTACAGGCTCGGGCAGGTCGCTGCAGAAAGTGTGAACCCCTGGGGGCTGTGACTCACTCACTCTTTCCCCATGTTGGGAGCTTCTCCTGGCTCTGCACTGGTCCTAGATGGGATGCTGCTCAGCTTTGCCCTTCTCTGTCCTCTGCATCCCTTGCTGCCTTGATGGATCCTGCAATGTTTCCTAGGTGATTGGCTCACAGTCATTACTCAGGGCTAGTGTTCACCATCCACCTTGTTTTCTCATCCTAAGAGTGGTTCAAGAGCTGCTTCTAGTCTGCCATCTTGACTTGAATCTCATTATATTTTGTTTTATTTATGGCTTGCTTTAAGCTGTTTTCCTATTTTCCAGCTTTTCTTGAATATATTTAGGTATTTTACTTTATTTGTTTTATTTTCTTCCTTCCTTATCCTCCTCTTTCATTGTTACTTTCCTTCCCTTTATGCTAACTATGTTTTGCATCTCATTCCATTTTTACCTCCTACCAACTTTGGAAGTTATATACTCCATTACTGCAGTTTTAGTGGTTAAACTGAAAATGTTAATTTCTCTATTAAGAAGTTAAACTTACCATAGTATTGTATAAGGTATGCAGTACACTTTAGTATAGGGTTGCTCCATATTTTATCTTTATCCTAACTTCTAAATTTAGCATGTACATGTATTGTTCTATAAATCAATATTTATCATATTATTTTATTTTATTTTTTGAGACAGAATCTCTCTCTGTCATCCGGGCTGGAGTGCAGTGGCACAATCTCGGCTGACTGCAACCTCAGCCTCCCAGGTTCAAGCGATTCTCCTGCCTCAACCTACCAAGTAGCTGGGACTACAGGCATGTGCCACCAAGCCCAACTAGTTTTTGCATTTTTAGTAGAGACAGGATTTTGCCATGTTGGCCAGGCTGGTCTCAAACTCCCGACCTCAAGTGATCCACCCACTTTGGCCTCCCAAAGTGCTGGGATTACAGGTATGAGCCACCACGCCCGGCCAAAACAGTATTTATTTTTTATTTTTGTTTCATTTTTATTTTATTTCTATTTTTTAAAATTAGAGATGGGCTCTTACTCTATCACCCAGGTTGGTGAGCAGTGTCTCAATCATAGCTCACTGCAACCTTGAAATCCTAAACTCAAGCGATCATCCTGCCTCAGCCTCCCAAGTAGCTGGGACTACAGGCACACTTCACCTGGATGATCTTATTTGGACATTTGCCACGTCCAAATCTCATGTTGAAATGTAATCCTCAGTGTTGGAGGTGGGACTGGTGGGAGGTGATTAGATTATGGGGATGAATTTCTCATGAATGGTTTAGCACCATCCCCTAAGGCTCTCCTTGAAATATAGTGAGTGCTTTCTCTTGACATCTGGTCTTTTAAAAGTGTGTGGTACCTTTCTCTGCTTCTTACTGTTGCTTTTGCCATGTGACATGCCTGCTCCCCCTTTGCCTTCCACCATGATTGGAAGCCTTCTCAGGCCTCCCCAGGAGCAGATTCTAGTGATTCTAGTACTCTGCTTCCTGTACAGCCTGTAGAATTGTGAGCCGATTAAACTTCTTTTCTTTATAAATCACCCAGTCTCAGATATTTATTTAGAGTAATACACGAATGGCCTGGTACACAGGATAATTTATTTTATTTCGTTTTATTTTTGCAGATGCAAGGTCTCACTTTGTTTGCCATGCTGGTCTCAAACTCCTGCTTTCAAGTAATGATTTCATCTAGGCCTAGCAAATTGTGGGGATTTCAAGCATGAGCCACCTCACCTGGTGCAATGCTTCTTTATGTTTGTTCACATGTTTATTATTTTATTTTTCATTGCTTCCAATATTTCAATCTTTTGTCTGGAAGTTTACTACTTCTTATACAATGTTTTTGGAAATTCTTTGTTAAGATTATTTTGAAAACAAATTTCTCATTAATTTTTAAACTGAAAAAATCTTTCTTCTACCCTGATTTGTAAAACATTATTTTCTTACGCTTTTCTTAATTGAAAGTTATTTTCCATCACCACACAATGAAGATATTTTCCTACTATCTTCTGACTTCCAATATATACGCTCTCACATATTTATTTATTGTAATTTTCTCTCTATCTTAAAAATAGTCTTCCTCACTGTTTCTCATTTTCTGTTACTGTTTTTCAGTTTCACATAGATTTTCTATTTATTCTACTGAAATATGTTGTGCTTCCTGTGTCTGTAAGCCCATCAATCTTAGAACTTTCTAAACCATTATGTTTTCAAAGCTTTATTCTCATAACATTTTTCCTTTCTGCAGATCTGTGTAAATGTTTACTGTTCTTCTATTCCTTGCCTCCACATCTCAGAATTTTTTGAAATTTTTATTTCTCAAATTTATCATCTCCTAATATCTTTGTGTGCATTCTGAGAAATTTTTTTGATCCTTTCTCCAGCTCAACAAATCTCTTTTAAATTATGTATACTCTGATATTTAACCTTTCCATTGAGTATTTTATAGAAATTATGATTTAATACGATTTTACATGAAAATTTTATAACTGTAAATTTAATATAAAATTGAATTAAAGATTTATTCTAGAATAGACCAACAGTTAAAAATTCTATGTCTAAGCTCTTAAACCAGAAACATGAGCAGGCAATTTCCATTCTGCTCCCAGAAAAAGGGAGCGGTTGTTTGCTTGGTTGGTTGACTGGTGGGCTGATTGATTGATTGATATACACCTGTTCCTTTGCCTGCAGGATGTAGCCTCCTCAAAATGTCCCAGCTGTATTTGGATGTGGTGATTATTTCCCTGTGTTTTTGCTCATTACAACTAAAATTCTTATTTTTGGAAGGCATTTGTCTTCAAGATATCCAGGTGTCTAGTTTCATATTAGTATCCATCTCTGAGTGAATTCCTGTACTTTTATGTTGCCTCAGCATTATTCTTTGACTGTAAGTTGTGCTTTCTCATACCAGACACAGGGCTTAGTCACCCTTGACACAATTTCTAGTTCTCTGCCCTCCCCAGTTCCTCAAGGCCGTCAATCCAGATAACTGTCTTATACAACCAGCTCCTGGTGACCACCTTTTTATGGGACAGCTCACTACAACCTACTCAACTTGTCCTGCTGATTCCCATGTCCCGTGTGAACTGCACAGATACGGTGCAGTGACCATCTCTCAGTCATGCCGTGACTCCACATAACTCATGCCTGCTTGCTTGAAATCCACCCATCAGAATGTCGCAAGGGAAACCTGCTTGGTACCCTGGGACCCAATAAAAGCTTCAGCTCACAAGTCCCCCCACCTCTCTCTTGCTCTCCACTCAGTACATCAGTGTATATGTCCCAGACAGCTCCCACTTTCCACTGGCCTTCCAGGTGTGCTGCCCCCTGCCGTGTGGTATCTGTGAGTATTAAACTGATTCTGTTATTTCATGTGTTTTGTCAAGTGGCTTCGTCTTACCAATACACCAAAACCTAATTTCTTTTCTGGTCCTGTTCTCTCAGAGAGTGGCTGTCTTCGTAGGAATAAACTCAACACGTGTCAGACAAGAGCCACAAAGGAATCTTCCAATATAAATAAGTTTCCTGTGAGAGGCACACCTGGTCACACTTCAGCATTAGGCCATCTCCTGCAATAAAGAAGTACCCTGAAAGGCACACTATACACATCCACGAACAAATTCCTTGAGCCCTATCAGGGCAGGGCTGAGGTTTAGAGCCATTCTCTAGAGAAGGACCTCAAGATCAAATTACAAAAACAAATAAGCAAATAGTCTCCTATCTACTTTGATATATGTCTTATCATTTTTGCAAGCTCTGCTATGTTTCACATCATTTGCATAACATCTAATTTTTTTTTTTTTTTTTTTTTTTTTTGAGATGGAGTCTCACTCTGTTGCCCAGGCTGGAGTGCAGTGGCACAATCTCGGCTCACTGCAACTTCTGCCTCCTGGGTTCAAGTGATTCTCCTGCCTCAGCCTCCCTAGTAGCTAGGACTACAGGAGTGAGCCACCATGCCTGGCTGATTTTTGTATTTTTAGTAGAGACAGGGTTTCACCATTTTGGACAGGCTGGTCTCAAACTCCTGACCTCGTGATCCGCCCGCCTCGGCCTCCCAAACTGCTGGGATTACAGGCATGAGCCACCGCACCCGACCCACATCTAAATATTGTTTAGCAGAAAGACTTTTTGGCTATGTACTTCACAGTACTGTTGGAAGATGAAGTTTGTGGTTATTTTTATAACTTAGTTATAGACCCTGATCATTAGGGACTCTGCAACTTAATCATTACTATCCTAAAAAAAGCAATGAGACATTATGACTGCAAACTTCCAAATGTGATTGTACACATATAATATCTGAAATCTTTAAAGAGAGATAAACAATAAAGTCAATGTTTGTTATTTTTGGTCCAAGGCTTCACACAGGTGAATATCTTTCACTACTAAGTATACATGCTGACATTATACACCCTAGAAGAGAATAACAGAACTGTTTCTAGACAAAATTGGCAACAAAATAAACATGGAGGTAGCTGTGCCTTTTCCATTTTTGCAGGAAAATCAATTTTAGTCTATAAATGACCAAGTTCCTGGATAATTTAAAATGTAATTAAATCAGGGACTGTGAATCCAAGTTTAGATCCAAAATTTCATGATTAAACATTGCTGAGAACAGAAATTACAAACTATTTTATTGTTTCCTGTAGCATAGTATAATGGATTTTGAAGAATATACCTTCTAAAACTGGCTTTTATGTAGGAAATTTCTGAAATATTTAAGCAAATGCACCTGAGAAGGAATGAATACATTTGACACAAACCTCCATTACTTCAGATATGTGTAATGGTCATAACATTTTATAAGTTATTCCTTTAATAATATTCCTTTAATGCAGTCTTACTAGTTTGGGTTTCTTCTTGGCCTAATATAAATGCTCAAAACAAATCGTAGTTTAGAATTTTGATTGTAAGTCTTGTACATAAGCAGTAATCTATGTATGCCAATAAACTCGTTCATGTGTCTCAAAAATAGCAGTTTAAAAACAAGTGTGGTAAACTATGCAGTAAAATCATAATTCGCTCATTAGTTTGATGATTTATTGCATGAAATATAAACCTCTGAGCAATGGCAGATGCCTCTGTGGGAAATAACTTTAGAATATCCTCACAGGTTCCTCTAATGTCTCAGTGTGTTGAGAAACAGGATGTTGCTGAAACATGTATGTCGTGTGTTCTAATTTTGATCTGTACTTATAAACTATTCATTCGTATACATACTTCAAAAGATATATTAAAAGAACTGTGTATACTATTTGGTTTCTAAAAAGAAGGAGATCCTGCCATTTGCAACAACATGGATGAACCTGGAAAATGTTATGCTAACTGAAATAAACCAGACACTGAAGGACAAACACTTCATGATCTCACTTATATGGAGAATCTAAAATAGACTCAGAGAAGCAGAGAGTGGAATGGTGGCTGCCAAGGGCTGAGAGGAGGGGACAATGGTGAGTTGCGGTACAGTGGATGTAAAGTTTCCTTCATGAAGGATGAATCACTTCTAGAGATCTCCTCTACAACATTGCACCTGCGCTTCGAGATGTGTTAAGAGAGTAGATCTCATGTTGAGTTCTTAGCACAGTAAACAACAACAACAAGTCTGCATAGTAGTCCATGGAAACTTTATTGGCACCTACTCTCTGAATCTGCCCAAAGCTTTCTTCATCAGCTCCAATTCTACACAAGTGCCACTCTGCAGGTAGCATGCAGCTCATCCATCTCAGGTGTGAATATGTTTAGGCTGCTAGTGAATCGTGTTCTGGGAACTACAGAAATGATGACGCTCCTATCTTTCCTTTGAACTGCCAAATTTGCTCGTCTCTGGGGTAGCTCAAACTTGGAATTGCTCTCATGGTAGTGAAATGGCAGAAAATCTCACATTATTCCTGTTGATTTCCAAAGCCAAGTTTTACCTGTTCTGATTTTTTGTTTGGGTTGTCAGAACAAAGGGAAGATTTTAGAGAAAGGCTTCAGACCAAGCAGTGCTGGGAAAAGGAAAGAAAATGTAGTCATCAATTGGCACGAGCAAGACAAAGTGAAAAATACATACAAATACTTGTACTTTCTAATTTCTACTTAGAGATAAAAGATTGGAACAACTAGGGTTAAGTAGGCATAGCTTTCATCCCTTTGTTTGTAAGAGTAGGTAACTCACAATGATGGAGCAATAAAATAAAACCTGAAGAATTACTAATTATAGATATTTACATAATAAAATATGAATCATGTGTTTCCTTTACAACTTAGTATTGAGTTGTAATACATGGATTGCAGCAAATAAATATCATAAAAAGTGTAAAATAATAAACGTGATTTCTGAGTAAACTATGTTTATTTGAGATTAAATATAGTTTTCTCTCAACAGTATTTTTGCAGGCAAACAAAATTTTTAAGACATTATATTTTTAGAAATCTGTCTTTCATGAAAAAAGGAATGTTTTCTGTGATTTTAAGATCCTCAACAGAACATAGTAACAGTTTTGCACCTAAAGTAAAACACTCTCTCAGCTTGACTGTTTTATGTGTGAATTTTCTTCAGGCTAAAAAACAATTTGGGAGAAAGAAAATAATTTTCGAGGAGGTGCCATCTCCATTCACACTTACATGGATGAATCAAGTGCAAAGAAGAGACCAGGGGAAAAAGTGATACGACACCATAGTAACTAATTAATGCTATGCCTATATTTTCTTATAAAAACTAGAGTTAAGTAGGAGGTCAAATTCTTTTTACCCCACTTGAGGTTTTAGAGTCCAAAAATACTGTGAAATTCATTTTTTTTCTAATAATTCATGTTTTTCCAACAGGTTATAATTTTCCCTGAAAGCTAAGCTGCAGGCAGGGTCCATTGAAGAGGAAGTCCCTCAGCCCTAACCTGAGATCATTCATATGTGAATTGGCACACATAGGGTGTCTACAGAGCCTGCAAGGCCAAGTCCTGCCCACAGAGGCTGAGCTTCCACTTCCTCTCCATGACTCATCCCGGCATTGAACATGTCCTTGAAAGGAGAGAGCTCTGGGTGGACTGCTCTGAGCCAAAATTGAAGAGGAGATAATTCTAGGAGAAATGACTGGATATAGAGAGAAGGAAATAAATCTCAGACATGTAGAAGGAAAATTGTCCATGATATGCCCAGATTGAATTTGGTGACTTCTTTCTGTTCTTTTATATGAAGGTCAGCCAGGTACAGTCACAGGAGAAGACACAGCAGAAGCTCAGGAAAACTATGTTTGTTATGCTCCCCCATCCTAGATACAGCAGGCACCCATGTTTCACAGGTCACACAGGGAAGCACAAACCTTGGTCAGGAGGCCGAGGGGCAGGAACACGGGGAAGGACCAGGCCAGGCCATTACTGAAATTTCTGCAGGGAAGTCAAGGCAGAGCAGGTGAGCAGTTTAGAACTGACTAGTTTGCAGAATTTCAGTGGGCGCTAAGCTGAAAGAACGATCTCCAGTTACCTGGTACCTGGCCCGGACATGATTAAACAGAGCAATATTGCCTCCTGGGGTGCCAGGGCCAGATAGAAGAGGTAGGGCTCTGAATCTGTTAGTTTGCATACCAGAGAGGCACTCCTGTCTGGGCCCTTTGTATAGAAGACTTGGCTAACCCCAGGAAGGGCAGTTGCTTCCCTAACAGGAAAGTATGTAACATATCAAAACACCGTAAAATAGAGAAAGTGAAAAGTAAAAACAATCCAGTGACTTATTAATTTTTATTGATCATTAGAAGGAAGGATTATTTTTATGCCTATTTTGAAATAATTTTAATCAATTATATGCAAGATACAGGATATAACAAGTGATATTTTATTTTGCAGATCATCTGTTAAGTATAGAGAGGTGTTAGTGCAGGATATCAGGAGACAGTATAGACACATGTTGTGGTGAGGAAACTGTTCAAATTGGAGCACTGAATGTTGAATTACGACGAAGACTGGTGGCTCTAAAAGAGTAGATAACTCAGAAGCAGGGTTTCCAAGCAAGAGTTTGCTGAATACATGTTTAATGGCTAAACCTTTAGAGTCCGAATGAGAAAGGTGTGGCTGGGCCCCTGCTGCTCAGCACAGCGGCCTGCAGTCTGGTATGACGACGTGATGAGGCAGGCTTGTCCCTGATGACAGGGTGCCATCTGACCTTGTTTTGTAAATACTCTCAGAGAGATTCTTGGGGCACAGGGGGAGCCTGGAGAAAGGCAAGAGGAAGGAAAAGTGCAGAGAGGCGAGCATGAAAGTAAACTCCCCCATTGCTCCTTGATTAGTAATCCATGGTACGGTAAAGATGTGTTACTGCCTGCTCGATGCTCCATACAGTGTTAATGAGTTGAATGATATTTTGTGACAATAGCGAATGTATAACTCATGGTTGGGAAATTGTTAGTAATGATAAGATTTTCATTCTAATTGTCTTATAAGTGTGTTCCTGAGTGGCATCTGCAAAATCTTATTGGAATGAATAACAGTCAATCCAGTCCTTTCAACTGTGCCAACAATTGAATGAATCCATGCATAGACCAGTTCCAGCCAAAGCATCAGTAAACATTGACCAAAATGATCATATACACAGTAGATGAGGAATTACTCTTATTGAAACACCAATTCCCTCATAGCAATAACCCCCATAAATACATACATTAAATCAGTATTGGGGCATGAGTAAATTAAATATGATCAATGGGTAGTTGTTGAGCTGTAAAAAGAGTTAAATCAAATCTCAGGTGAAAATTTATTATTTATTATTTTCTTATATTTCCACTGAAATATTCATGACAATATACAAAGATTTAGAAACCACTGCATCTAGTAATATTAATAAGTGATCCATCAAATTATTGAAATGTATTCATGAATAAAGGCTTATATGCAGTCCTCAGGAAATATAATGGGGACACATAATGAGAAATGGTAGAAAATGTATATCCCGATGCTTCCTGTAGTAAAACTATAATTAGCTCAGAGTTATGGAATTCTTACTATATGTCAGGCATTATGTTAAATGCATTATCTTATTTAATCCTCTTTCAACACAGAGGTAGGAACTGTTATAGTACTCAATTTACCAATGAATAACGGGAAGTTAAAGAACTCACTACGGTCACATAGTAAGTGATAAAAACAGAAACTAAGAAACTTGCTGCACAGACTACACTTAACTAGAAGCCCAACTCACAGACATTAGGATTTTGCCTACTAAATGGTTTTGAGTCCAATGATACCGCAAAAACATGCTTCCTCTTTAGCCAAACCAGCCACTCACTTTCATCCCTCAAAGTATAACCTCTCCAAGATAACCATTGGTTGGAAAAAGATCATCTATGCAAAAGGAGATGTGGCTGCTCCAGAAAGTGAGGAATGGCCTGTGTGCAGTTAGAAGCAGATTGTAGTAGTCCATTCTCACAGTACTATGAAGAACTGTTTGAGACTGGGTAATTTATGAAGAGAAGAAGTTTAATTGACTCTCAGTTCTCCAGACTGTACAGGAAGCATGGCTGGGAAGCCTCTTACAATCATGGCAGGAGGTGAAAGGTAAATGTGATAGTTAATACTGAGTATCAACTTGATTGGATTGAAGGATGCAAGGTATTGCTCCTGGGTGCGTCTGTGAGGGTATTGCCAAAAAAGATTAAAATTTGAGTCAGTGGGCTGGGAAAGGCAAACCCACCCTTTTTGTGGGTGGGTATAATCTAATCAGCTGCCAGGACAGCCAGAATATAACGCAGGTAGAAAAACATGAAGAGACTAGACTGGCCTAGCCTCCCAGGCTACGTCTTCCCCTGTGCTGGATGCTTCCTGCCCTCAAACATCCGACTCCATGCTCTTCAGCTTTGGGACTCAGACTGACTTCCATGCTCCTCAGTCTGCAGACAGCCTGTTGTGGGACCTCACCTTGTGATTGTGAGTCAATACTCCTTAATAAACTCCCTTCTACATATGCATCTATCCTATTAATTCTGTCCCTCTAGAGAACCCTAATCAGGAAGCAAGTATATCTTACCATGGCAGAGCAGGAGAGAGACAGAGAGCTAAGGGGGAAGTGCCACACACTTTTAAGCCATCAGATCTCCTGAGAACTCACTATCATAAGAACAGCAAGGGAGAAATCTTCCCCCATGATCCAATTACTTCCCACTAGGCCCCTTCTTTAATTCAGATGTGAGATTTGGTCAGGGACATGAATCCAAACCATGCCACAGATCACCTCTTAGAAAAAAAGAGAGAAGATATCTGTGGAGGTTGGGTGCAATTTTGCCCAATGTAATGTACCTGGTCAATAATTCTATTCAGAATAGAAAGGGAGAAGAAAGTACCAGCAAATTTTATTCTAGTAAAAGTGATGGGAAAATATCAAGGATTTTGAGACAGTAGCAGATAATGTCTTTGAGGTTGAATAGCACATTCACCAAGGATACAGTTTGTCTCTGTAAACCAAGGCACCAGTGCCCAAGGCCGAAGCAGTGAAGTTCTCCACTGCCTAGTACTTACTATGTTGTATGTGCCTGCAGAGTTTCTAAACCTGATCCCTGAACAAATCAGGGCTTCCATGAGCAGCCCTACTGTGCAAACTTTCTACTTTATTATGTTAGAGTAAATACTGTTTTTTGCAACACAATGTGCTAACTGGACTGCTAAAAAATAAATTCCTTCTCTCCAAATAAGGCACATGTCCATTAAGTAATTCCCAAAGAACTTATTGAACACTACTACATGTCAGGCACATTAATACATCAGTACAAGAGAGAAAGAAGAATAACACAATGACTATTTTAAAGAATCCAAACTAGTGGGAAATACATAAAAGACTCATTTGCAGGACAGTGAATTCAAATGTAAATAGGAAAAAGTATTAAACAAACATGGTTGTATGAGAACATATAGGAGGGTCAGAAAGTCAAGTCTTGGGTTGGAACTTTGGAATAAGAAAAACAAAACAAAACAAAACAACACAGCATTGGAGAATTGACAGTGAGTTGAGTGACTTTACGCTTTAATCAGGAGAAGCGGTAGGAAGAGGTTCTCAGTCGGATACAAATTTGCGTGCAAATCTTTGGAGATGAGAGATCTCCTGGCACTTTTAGGGATCTGGTGATGGTTCCAGAAGAGCAGTAACTTAGATGGAGAGGGGGGGATTGCAAAGAAATGGTCTGCAGATCTGCGCAGGGGCATATGACAAGGATCCTCAGAAGCAGCCAGAGCACTGCGGAGGAAGTATATTATTGGGCTGGAGAGCAGATAGCCCACTATGCAAAAACGTATCAACTCGGTAAAAGGTACAAAGCCCCCAAAATCTTGGCTACAAGCTGTGCGCATCAATCATAATCTCAAATTAAAAAGCAGGAAGATTGAATTATCTCAGCAACCTAGGGAAATTTTAGAATCGGCTCATTTAATGGTATTTAATGGTAAATTCTAGCACTAGCTAAAACTCTATTAAAGTGAGCAAACAGGGAAAATTGACATCATGAAGCCAACAAAATATAATGAATTTAAAATAATGAAAAGATAAAGATAAAGAAAAGCTTTCCATACACAGGTTTGCTTCAGGAAAAAGAATTACATTATAGAAAACGTCTTTGTAATCTTGACAGAATTCAGGGAGAAATTAACTCTGTCAACATGGTAAGAACGATATGGCAATTCTATATATAATATAAATCTGCAAACATCAGTAAGAAATATAGGACAACCCTAATAGAAAAATAGTTTCTCAGTGATATGGGGACTAGGGTGTGGAAATATTAGATTTTCCCATTATTTCCTTTTCTCTAACAAAAAAAGTCAAAGGCCTGATAATTTTAAATTGTAGCACATATAAGCCAGATGACATCATTCTCAAACACTAGCAATCAAAGTTATTTACATTAAAAAGACTATGTTTATTTTCTGTCCTAATTAGTAAGAATCACGATTTTCTAGCAAAATAACCCTTCTCATACACTCTATGCTGATAGTAGTGATACAGAAGCAGGGCAGGGAAGTTCTGGGTAGAAAAGAGTGGGTCTGGCTGGGCGCAGTGGCTCACACCTGTAATCCCAGCACTTTGGGAGGCCAACGCAGGCAGATCACGAGGTCAGGAGATCAAGACCATCCTGGCTAACACGGTGAAATCCTGTCTCTACTAAAAATACAAAAAATTAGCCAGGCGTGGCGGCGGGCGCCTGTAATTCCAGCTACTCAGGAGGCTGAGGCAAGAGTATGGTATGAATCCAGGAGGCAGAGCTTGCAGTGAGCCGAGATCACGCCGCTGCACTCCAGCCTGGGCGACAGAGCGAGATTTCATCTCAAAAAATAAAAATAAATAAATAAATAAATAAATAAATAAATAATAAATTAGCCGGGCGTGGTGGCGGGTGCCTGAAGTCCCAGCTACTCCGGAGGCTGAGGCAGGAGAATGGTGTGAACACGGGAGGTGGAGCTTACAGTGAGCCAAGATGGTGCTGCTGCACTCCAGCTTGGGCGACAGAGCAAGGCTCTGTCTAAAAAAAAAAAAAAAAAAAAAAAAAGATAAAGTAAAGGGTTGGGTTGGTCCCTGGCTATGGCTTCACCCTCAGGCCTGTGCCCACGGACCTAGATGAGGACAGGCCCTCCTGTTTATGCACCCAAATGTTGCCTTTTCCAAGAACCACCCTGGCTCCCCACTCCATCCTGTGCCAATAAAAACGCTGAGACCCTAGTGGGTACAGACACAAATGGCTGGATGTCTAGAGGAACACACTGGCAGAAGAACACACCAGCAGATGCGGGCAGGCCGTCCACGTTGGAACAGCGCAGAGGCTGAGGGAATTTGGTTGGAGGAGAGTGTGGCTGAGGGGAATTTGATTGGAGGAAAGATCGGCCGCTGGGTGGCCCCACTCCATGGGAAGACCACCTTCCCACTCCATTCCCCATCAGACCTCCCCATCCACCACCCAATAAAAAACCTTACATCCATCCTTGAAGCCCACATGTGATCCAATTTTTCTGGTACACTAAGACAAGAACCTGAAATACAGAAAGTTCTCTGTCCTTGCAATAAGGCAGAGTGTCTAACTGAGCTGTTGAACACAAGCCACCTGCAGGTGGCTAAGCTGAAAGGGCACACTGTAACATGCACTCACTGGGGCTTCAGGAGCTGTCAACGCTCAACCCTGGAGGCTGCCATGGCGTCGGAGCCCCAAGACCTGCCTGTCTGCATCCTCCCTCTAGGGGTATGAGCAACAGGGTACTGAAGAAGCAAGCCACAACTCCATCACGTGCCCTATGACTGGGGGTAAGGGAACTTTTCCCATTTCAGTAGGAGTTTAAACAGGAAGATTTAAAATAAAAATTGTCAGGCCGGGCGCGGTGGCTCAAGCCTGTAATCCCAGCACTTTGGGAGGCCGAGACGGGCGGATCACGAGGTCAGGAGATCGAGACCATCCTGGGTAACACAGTGAAACCCCGTCTCTACTAAAAATACAAAAACTTAGCTGGGCGAGGTGGCAGGCGCCTGTAGTCCCAGCTACTCGGGAGGCTGAGGCAGGAGAATGGCGTGAACCTGGGAGGCGGAGCTTGCAGTGAGCTGAGATCTGGCCACTGCGCTCCAGCCTGGGTGACAGAGCGACACTCCGTCTCAAAAAATAAATAAATAAATAAATAAATAAATAAATAAATAAATAAATAAATAAAATAAAAATAAAAATTGTCAATGGCTGGGCCAGGCGCTGTGGCTCACGCCTGTAATCCCAGCACTTTGGGAGGCAGAGGTGGGTGGATCATTTGAGATCAGGAGTTCGAGACCAGTCTGGCCAACATGGTGAAACCCTGTCTCTAGTAAAAATGCAAAAAAAAATTAGCCCGACATGGTGCCTCGTACCTCTAACCCCGGCTACTCAGGAGGCTGAGGCAGGAAAATCTCTGGAACCCGGGAGGCAGAGGTTGCAGTGAGCCAACATCTTCCCTTTGCACTCCAGCCTGGGAGACAGAGCGAGAATCCCTCTGGGGGAAAAAAAAAAAAAAAAGCCATTGTCACTAGCTATGAAATCATTTTTTTCTTCTAAAAATAATTGAACTATTTCACTTTTTTGAATGTATTAACAAAAAGTTTTCTATATGAGTGTTCAATCACATAGCATTTGAAATTATAAATATTAGAAGTAATCTAAAATTCAAGAACACAGAAATTGATTAAATAATATGTGCTGCATCCTTCTGGAAGGATTACCACTACCAAGAGGCTTTAAGAGCACAGGTGGTGAGATAATAGATTGCACAGTCTTCATGCTCCATATATTCCACATATTGTCAAGTGAGAAGACCATTTTCAAAGCTGTATATACAGTGCAATTTCAATTATGTAAAAGTCTTGTGTGGCTGTAAATGCTGACTTCATCTAGTTGTTTTATAACCAGCAATTCAAAATTTTATCGGATTTTCTGCATATTACCAGGTAGAAAATATTATGCACCTATTTATGTTGATAGGTATTTATTTAAGTCAAAGAGCATATTACACAGACATTTTATTTGACAATATTTGCTTATCTTTTGCAACATTTTAGCATAAAATTATTTTATGGAAAATAGTTACAGTAAGAGTTAAAAGGATTTCCTCACCGTGTTTTCACCACTGCAAAGAATCTTGATGAGATTTCCAACTGCTACACCTTCCAACAGATTCCAAATTACCCTCAGAACATCTTACAGAACTTCTGTGGCCCACTATGGTTATTTCATTTCATGCTTTGCAGACAGATATGGAACATATGCTTCCCTGCCAACAAGCTCCTACCAAGGAAGACATGGCTGATTATCTGATGTCATTTGAATAGCATCATCTTTGGGAATCTCTCTTTCTCAAAACCAGTGTTCAGTGTGCTGCCAATAATCTGTGTTGGAGGCATGAACAATTATTGTTAATTTAAAAATTCCCCCTAAGAGATGAAATAGTCCTTTCCTCTCATTTTATTATATCTAATATGCTCACGGGAGATTCAGAATGAGACTCCTGGCATCAGGATTACCACGAACAGTTCCTCTCAGGAAAAATCATCATAAAAAGTCAAAGTAGACAGGAGAGTATTGACTAGGATTTTATTTTGCTATGATAGCTGAATATCTGAATTACTTTAAAAAATTATTAACACTTTTTATGGAATATTAATGAAATATAAAGGTTGATGAGAGGAGCTAAATTATTATTTTAATGATAACCAGAAATCACAGAAATCCTAAAATTCTTGTTATAGGGAAAAGTTAATATATATATATTTATTATTATTATTATTTTTATTTTGAGATTGAGTCTCGCTCTATCACCCAAGCTGGAGTGCAGTGGCGCGATCTCGGCTCACTGTAAGTTCTGCCTCCCAGGTTCATGCCGTTCTCCGGCCTCAGCCTCCCAAGAAGCTAGGACTACAGGCGCCCACCACCACGCCTGGCTAATTTTTTGGTATTTTTAGTAGAGACGGGGTTTCACCCTGTTATCCAGTATGGTCTTGATCTCCTGACCTAATGATCCGCCCATCTCGGCTTCCCAAAGCGCTGGGATTACAGGCGTGAGCCACCGTGCCCAGCCTCTAACAGAAGATTTAAAATATTTAATAGAAAATGTCTCTAGATAATATAGTAAGGTAAAAGGCAACATTGACATTAAAGTTGTACAATTTTCATTATTGTTTTCCTAATCCAGGTATTTATTTGGTTGTTTATTTATTTTAGATTTGGGGGTGCATGTGCAGGCTTGTTACATGGATATACTGTATAATGGTGAGGTTTGGGCTTCACCCAAATAGTGAACATTGTACCAAATGGGTAAGTTTTCAATCCTCACCCCCTTCTCATCCTACCCTTTTTTCAAGTCCCCAGTGTCTATTTTCCTCTGTATGGCCATGTGTACCGATTGTTTAGCCCCCACTCATAAGTGAGAATATTCAGTATTTGATTTTGTTTCTTCTAATCCCTTTATGTTCCCAGTCTATTCAAACTTCATTCTTTCTCCTCTACCTTGCAGCTCCAAGGTCTCCTTCACCCTCAGCCACTCATTCATAACAGAACCACTCATTCATAACAGAACCACTCATTCGCAACAGAACTTCCAGCAAATTTTCACCACTGCCTCTTCTACCTGCAGATACCCCAGCCATCCACGCTTAGCTCTTTGCTAAGCCTAGAACAGAGCTTTATTCATGCACTAGGGCCCAAACCTCCCTGCCAAACAACAGGTGTTGCTTCAGCAATTTCCAATCCCTCTTTCTGTCAAAAATTGGTGAAACATTAGTTTTTCACCTCTATACTTCTAATTCTCATCAATATACAAGTATTGTGCTATTACTACCATTATGAAAGAAAATCTCACTTGACTCCACTTCCAGTATCCATGTACCCTGTTTTGATGACGTTTTTTGTTTTAAATCAAAATACTTTAATAGAATTGTCTCTGTCTCTAAACCCATTCATTCAATTTCCTCTCAACTCTATTAAAATCAGTGGCTTAACAGCACCATTCACAGACACTGCCACCACTTGACTAATGCCAGCACTCGGTAATTCTCAATCTTTTATGACGTGGTCAAGTAACTACAGCTGGGATAGTTGATCTTTTTTTTTTTTTTTTTTTCCTTCTAGAAACCTATCATTCACAGACTTCCAGAATACCACATTCTCCTGGCCTGTTGGTTTTAGTCTCTTTCTCTTGTTCCTTACACCGCAACCCAAACTGTCCCAGATCTCAGGTCTGAGAGCTCTCTTCTCAGACACACATTTGGTGAGCTGCTTGAAATATCTACTCTACTCTGAAAAGTTCATTTACAGACTCGACCACTCCACTGTAGAACATATCCGCAGAACCACGTGCCTTCCCTGCATTGCCACTGCATGCCAGACACCACAATGTAAACACACACCTAAACAGCACCAATGTCTGCTGCACTTACAGTCTTCCTTTCGGTTTATTTAAACTAAATAACTGCAATTGACGAAAGAGACTTCCGCCTCCTTGTATTTATTTTTCCCATCCACACAGCCGTCTCATCATTTGTGTTCCACCCTCAAAATCCAACCTGAGGGTGATCACTTTGCATGACTTCCACTGCCATTAACCTCACTCAAGCCCTGACTCTGATTGACTGATTACTGCAGTTGTCTCTTATTAGGGCCCTCCATTCTACCCATTTCTTTTCCCTGTTTATGCTTAGCACAGCAGCCCAATGAGCCTTCCAAAATGCATGCAAACCTTTGCTAAGAATCATCTCATGGCCTGCTGCATCACTCAGTGGAAAGGGCAACTCATCTAGAAGAGACTGCAAGGCCTTTGACAAGCAAGCGCCCAATAGTCTTCTGACTCCATCTCTACTATTCTATGCCTCCCTAGCTCACCTCCAGGACATCAGACTCTGGGCTCTTCCGCATACATGCCAGCCCTGAACCTATCTTTGGACCGCTGCACTTGCTGGTTCCTTGTTCAGGAACGGTCTTCCTCCGAAGTCCATGAGACACAAAATTTTGCTCAAATGTTACCTTCTTAAATTAATGTTTCCAACAGTCTTTATTGCAACTCTTCCAACTCTTCCTTCATCTTTCCTCATTAAACTTATCACCTTTGAGCACCCCTAACTTACTTCTTCAGCTTGCCACCTGATTCTGTACTATAATGTAAACTTGGTGAAAGCAGAAGTTTCGTATGTGTTTAACCGCAGTCATCCATACTTCAAATAGTTTACAACATCTAGTGTGTGCTCAAAATATATTTTTTGAATGAATTAAGAATGTGGTTTTTCAAAGTCCTTCCCAAAGCGTTCTTGTTTTTATGTTTAAATGCTATGTTTAATGTGCACCACTGCCTAGTTAGGTAGGGAAAATCGAACGTTGTGGCATCTGGAGTCAGAGTCCTGAGCTCTAATCTCGCTGTGCAAGCCACCACTGATAGACCTCCGTTTCCTTTTCTGTACAATTAGGGATATTCACAAGACCTACCTCATGGAGCTGTGGGGAGAACAGAATGAGTAACTCCAAGTAAAATCATTTAAAGAACTAAATAGATACTGTATAAGTGTTCACTGCTATGAATTCTGTTACATTTTCAGATTTTATTTTATCTGCCAAGGGTGTGTGTTTGAAAAAGAGGTTTTTGTCTTTATTTATTTTTTTTTGGAGACGTCATATAACATCAGGTTTCAGCATATGCTAATGTTGTCATGATTTGGTCTTTGTTATTCTCACAATCTGTTAGCAGGAGCAACTCTTGTCTCCTGGTTGCTAAAGAAGAGCAAAATCCTGGAACTTATGTAGAGATTTGGAAAGATTGGGAGGAGGGAGAGCTGCTCCGAGTGGAATTTAGATGTAACTGGCTTAGAGGAATATGGTCTGAACTCATTTGCCTAGAGTTCCTCCAGCCAGGAGCAGTTAAATTAGATAATTACCTCTGGGGTTAAACATCTCAAATGATGTTTAGTGAAAACGAATTGGAGGGAATAGACACACTGTGTTCTAAATATGAAGGGTTCCAAAATTTTAGACCTTTTTATCTTATGTTGTTCTTAGTCTCCTCTCTCGCTCACTTTCTCTCTCTCTCTCTTTAATCTTTCTTAGTTTTCTCTATATAAGGTATCTGTGTTGCCATCTTCCCTGTATATTTTTAGAAATAATAAAATTAAATTTCTTAATATAAAATAAAAATTAACTTTTGGATTATGGTGCCATCTGATCAACAGCCCCAGTACAGCCTCACCAACTTTTCAGTATAGAATACATAAATGCAAAAGAAGACAAAATTATACAATAGAGAAAATGGAAGTTAAGCCCAGTTTGCCCATATTTTGCTGCATGAGCAATTACTTAGCTTTTCTTTTATCAGTGAGTGGGAGGTAAAAATACCTAGCTTTGGTTGCGATGGAGAGGGAAGGGATAATGTTTATAAAGCAATTAGCATAATGCTCTATAAAATCTACCAATATATAAATTATAATAAGCATACCTATAAACATACACATATAATCTTCTTAGAATGACAACTAAATATAAGGCTAATGGAGAAGGGAGTCAGATTAACTACAACACTCACTAAACTTCAAAAGAACAATAAAAAAAGCCTATCCTTCCTATGCTATCTACTTGCCAGCCCAGAGAATGCGTTTCTCTAACAGTCCAAAAATGTAACAGTGATTTCTGATCTAAGATTAATGTTTTCAAGAATTTCTGTTGCACATGTATCCTATTTTTATTGATTATAAAATAGTACAGTTTTCCAGTTAAAGGAGGAAAAAAGAAAGCCTTTCTCTTTTCCAGTATTCCTTTGAGAACAATAAAAGACATAACTTAGAGATGAAAGTCCATCTTCAGGGGCCAAAACCATAGGTCCCAGGCTATAAAGAATAGCTACAAAATTGGTAAAATGTGGCCCAGAATGGTGGCTAGGGAATCAATCTTCTCTTACAGCACACACATTTCTGCCTGGATTTGAAGGCCCAACTGACAGCCTCTCCCTTAGCCTATGCTTGTGCAGCCTGCAGGGACAGTGAGAGCTCAGAGGGCAGAAGCAGATGCCTGTTTTGGAGGGTCATAGAAATATTGGGGACAATCATCTTTTCAGCTGGTAACTAGAGTCATCTGGAGGAAAACACACTAATGAAATTCTCACTGTTAAGTACCTGAGCCTCCACTGGGGCCACACTCATCGAGGGAGAATGAAGCTCTGCTCTGACATCTAACTCCACTCCCACTGCCCGCAGTCCTCATGTGACTTCTCTGCCCAATGCCCTTCCCCATTCATCCACACATCTTTTTGTTAAGTAATTTTTTGGCTCAGATAAAGAGGACTTAAAATTATGACTTCAAGCCTATGAATGGATATGATAAGAAAAGGGCAGGTAACAAATATCATTTTGTAAAAAACAAATAACACAGAAGGAAAACTCAGGAACGAAAAGGTGCTGAGCAATTCCATTCCCAGGGTGAGAAATGATGCATCTCAGAATCAAAGGCTCAGAGAAACAGAAATGTTACAAACTCAGACAAAAGGAGAGGAAAACAGACCCAGCAGAGCAGAGAAACAAAGCAGAAGAGAAAAATAACTCCAATACAGAAATGAAAGGGACATTGGACAAAGCAAAATAGAAAATAGATGTTGATGCAAATAAAGTCAGGAACATGAAAGATGACCTTGTTAGGCTCAGGCATAAGCGGTGGAAAACAGAAGCAAATGGTCAAGGATTAGAATAAACATGAGAGAGATGAAAGGTGAACACCTTGATGAGTACATTTGCTTTCCTACAAACAGGGCAACCAAAGAGACAAACATAAAATTGAAGGTGAAACCAATGATGGTTTCCTAAAAATACAACCTGTAATCAATTTATCTCATCCCTGAAATATCAATGATAAAATATATACTAGTGATTGCTGTAAAATTTTAAAAATAATAATAAAATAAGAAAGAAAAAGAAATTAGAGATCCATTTAAAAAGTAACGTCAAGGGGGGAGAATAGGCTTTTCTCAAATTTCCATGGAGTAATGTTCCATTTTAAATGACAATGTAGCAATGTTTACCAAATCCAATAGTTAAGAATATAGGAGTCCTATAAAATAAGTAGTCTTGATAGGATATACCTGAAAGAGAAAAGACTAAAATTAGAAATTTCTAAAACAAGACCATACTTTCAGGAAATAGTGATGGGATGAATAAATTTTTTGTATCCATTTACACACAAATATGTACAGCTTATTGTACATAAATATGTATTAATAAAGTTGTCTTAATAAAACAAGTTAAGACTTTCAGTTCCCAGTCCATCATGGAATAATTTTGGAAATCATTACTCTTGTCTACGTAACAAGAGAAAACCTGAACAAACTGAAAATCAACAACCCTTCTTATATCTGTGAGAGAATGGAGGTAGCAGGGCACATCACTGCCCCCACATCGCAGAAACAGACAGGTAGAAACATAGAATAACAGCTTCACAGAGCTGCTGAACCCACAGACAGAAACCTCCATGGGCACCGGTATTGTGGAAGAAAAACTCAATTGTTTTTGACAAATGGCTGGTGGATCAGTGTGGAAAAGTTTGAGAGTGTTACAAGAGCAACCTTACACAAATTAAATTTAAAATAGTTTAACTGAGCAAAGAATGACATGTGAATCAGGTAGCCTCCCAAGCCAAAGTAGGTCTAGAGAGACACCAATGCAGCTGCATGATGGAAGAAGATTTAAGGACAGAAAAAGGAAATTGTCAAACAGAAAATGGAGCTGAGATACAGAAACTGCTGGATTGGTTACACCTTGGTGTTTGCCTTATTTGAATAAGGTTTGAAAAGTTGGACACTCTTGATTGGCTGAAACTCAGTGTTGGCACAAGAGTAGATTATAGTCTGTTTACACTTTCAGTTAGGTTATAGTTCATTATGTACAGAGAAACCTTCAGGCTGAACTTAAAATATTTAAGGGGCAGCTTTGATCTAAACTTCATGGAACAATTTCATCATTTTGGTTATCTTCTCCAATATGAGAGACCAAAATGTGAGGAACATGTCTCTGTCATCATCGCAATGTACTTATTCAGTCTCAAATCATACTGGGAAATAGCGAAAAAGTGGGTTTGGGGAGGTAGAAACAAGGTCTTTAGGTTATTTTTTAAGGAGTTACAGTAGAGGGGACTTCCTTGTTCTGGCTTCTCCTATTTTGAGAAGAGAAAAAAAAAACTTATCTGTTTTGAAATCTACCAATTTCCTTAAGGTTTTAGTTGAGTATGTCACGTTTACATGTGACTCTATTTTGGTTTGGTCTTGTCTGTTGGGAACTAGTGCATGAGCTTAGTCTAAAGCAATGGCCTCCCATAATTTTGTTTAACAATTTCCCTCTTTTGATCAAGTTGTCACTTATATGAGAGCGTGAGCAAAACTGAGGGCCTGAGCATCACTCTGTTACCATCATTTTGAATTCTGGTTTCAGCATGACACTCATAGGTTAAAGTTTTTAAAAATATGGAGCAAAAGGAACATTTGTAACATAATATCTAAATTTGTATCTACTCAAACGATCTAAATTCGGTGAATTTAATGAAGAAAACTTTATTCTCTTGAGCAAAGTATGTATTTGTAAAGTATGTATTTGAGCAAAGTATGTATTGAAACAATCATATATACAGATATATTTTTCTTGGATGCATAGACATCATTATAAATGCAGATTTTTTCTTGATACAAAGACAACATGGTAGAGCTGTCATATTTCTCTATAGATATGACAATCTAAAAATTTAATTATTTTTTAATAAGTGACAGCAGATATTCTTTATCTTGATATTTTTTTAAAGATCATATAAAGATTTAAATGCTTGAGAATATCCAAAAACATTCTGAAAAAAAAGTTAAGTAATGACGGAGTACTATCATCATTTGTTAACATGTATTAAAAATTGCTGTAAGAAAAATACCAATGGGCCGGGCGCGGTGGCTCAATCCTGTAATCCCAGCACTTTGGGAGGCCGAGACGGGCGGATCACGAGGTCAGGAGATCGAGACCATCCTGGCTAACACGGTGAAACCCCGTCTCTACTAAAAAATACAAAAAAGAAAACTAGCCGGGCGAAGTGGCGGGCGCCTGTAGTCCCAGCTACTTGGGAGGCTGAGGCAGGAGAATGGCGTGAACCCGGGAGGCGGAGCTTGCAGTGAGCTGAGATCCGGCCACTGCACTCCAGCCTGGGCGACAGAGCATGACTCCGTCTCAAAAAAAAAAAAAAAAAAAAAAAGAAAAATACCAATGGGTGCAGCACACCAACATGGCACATGTACACATATGTAACAAACCTGCACATTGTGCACATGTACCCTAGAACTTAAAGTATAATAATAAGAAATAAAATAAAATAAAAGACCTTATGATTAGCATGTTACTTGAGAAACTGATCATACAAATAAAATAGATACAAGTAACACAATAATTCAGTCTACGATGAGAAATATCATCAGAGAGAAATATGCTATTAGGTAAACTAAAATGTTTTTTAAATCCATGTATAATTGTCATACAGCAAAATCTCCTCTTTGGTGCCCAGCTCTATGAGTTTTAACAAATAAATATTGTCGTGTAATTGTCAGAGAGACAAGACCCACCACCTTAAAATCTTTGCTCATACACCTTGGTTGTCAAACCTGCTCCTCACTCCCAACTCCTAGGCACAACTAATCTGTTTTTCATCTAGGTAGTTGAACTTCTCCAGAATATCTCAAAAGTTGAACGCTATAGTATGAGTCTGACAAATTTTTTTAAATGTTCTATGTAAATAATTGTGTCATCTGTGACCAGAGACAATTGTATTTCTTCTTTTCTTACCTATATACTTCCTATTTCTCTTTTTTGCCTTCCTGTACAAGCTAGGACCTTGAATTTAGTTGGAATGGTGATAGTGAACATCCTTGATGGTTTACATTCTGAGGGAAAATAACTCAGACTTTGACCACAATATATGATGTGAGTTGTTGTTTTTTGGTAGGAGCCCTTTTTCAGTTTGATGACATTCTCTTTATCTATAGTTTCCTAACATTTTTGTTCTGACTAGATGGTGAATTTTTAAGAATGTTTTATCTCTATCCATTAGGATGGTCCTGTGGGTTCCTTCTTTAGTGTGTATATGGGCAATTGCATCAATTGACATTTTTTTCTTTTTCAAAATATACCAGAATTCATTTATTTACTTGTATGACTATGGACATATTAATTGTTTCAAATTTGAACTGTTATAGGGACACATTGATCACCTTCAAGCATGTACCCTTGTACACCCAGTTATACATTTTCTCACATTTGCACCTAAAGATACTAAGGATGAGACTGGTGTAGGCTGTAGGTTTTGTCCAATATACTAGATATTGCCAAATTCTTCTTGAATTTCTATGCCTTAAGCAGGAACTTGTGTGAGTTTCTGTTTCCCTACGTCCTCTCTAAGACTTGACATTTCAAGACCCTTTGGTTTTCCCTGACTGGATGGCATGAAATAATTTTCTCCTTGTTTTAATGATATTTCCAGATAACTAATGAGGTGGTGTTGATTTTAATCTTTAATTATTGCTTACTTGCATCTTCTCTTCTAAGAGTTGCTATGCTATATCCTTTGCCCATTATTCTATTTTATATTTGTAGAGGTTTGTTATACAATCTGTATGATAATTTCTTATTATTAATATATGCTGAAAACACATTTTCCAGCTTGTGACTTGCTTGTTTTATTAATATATCGTAGTCATACATATTTTGGGGTACATATGATATATTGACACATATATGCAATGTATAATGATCAAGTCAGAGTAATTGGGATATCCGTCACCTCAAACATTGACCTTTTCTTTGTGTTGGGAGCACTGCAATTCTCTCCTCTAGCTATTTTGAATGTTTAACCCACTTTGCATTTCTGGGATAAAATCCAGTTGAACACAGTATATTATCCTTTTTATATATTGCTAGAAGTGGTCTGTTAATATTTCGTTAAGTTTTTCTTCATAAGGGATATTTATGATTACATTTACTCTCTGGCAATATCTTTGTGTGTGTGTGTGTGTGTTGGTTGATTTTATCAGCAATGTTGCCTCCAGTAAATAAACTGGGAAACAGTTTAATATTTAAATTATTATCTTTAATATTTAATATTTTGGAGGACTGTGTAGAATTGATATTATTTATTCCTTTAAAATTTCGTTAAATTTGGCCGGGTGCCGTGGCTCAAGCCTGTAATCCCAGCACTTTGGGAGGCCCAGGCGGGTGGATCATGAGGTCGGGAGATGGAGACCATCCTGGCTGTAATCCCAGCTCCTCAGGAGGCTGAGGCAGGAGAATGGCGTGAATGCAGGAGGAAGAGCTTGCAGTGAGCCGAGATCGTGCCACTGCACTCCAGCCAGGGCAACAGAGCGAGACTCCGTCTCAAAAAAAAAAAAAATAAATTGTTAAGTTTGCCCATAAAGCTATCTGAAATATCTGAGCTCCAAAGTTCTTTCTTCTGCTTCTTTGATTTTTATTGCTGAGGCTTTCTACTACCTTTTGCATTTCTCTAAGTGTGTCCTTTATTTCTTGAATTTGTGATTGTTTTTTATTTATGCTATCTATTTCACTGAAGATTTCTCCCCTTATATGTTGTATCTTCTTTAAAATTATCTTAAGTTGGATTTCACCTTTCTCTGGTGCCCCCCTGATTAGCTTAACAATCAATCTTCCGAATTCTTTTTCAGA
This sequence comes from Macaca nemestrina, assembly GCF_043159975.1. Lineage (NCBI taxonomy): Eukaryota > Metazoa > Chordata > Mammalia > Primates > Cercopithecidae > Macaca > Macaca nemestrina. The sequence goes on from NC_092128.1 coordinate 123,890,961, forward strand.
CAATTCAGGAATTTCTTCTTGGTTTGGATCCACTGCTGGCGAGCTAGTGTGATTTTGGGGGAGTTGTTAAAAAACCTTGTTTCATCATTTTACCAGAATTGTTTTTCTGGTTCCTTTTCATTTGGGTAGGCTATGGCAGAGGGGAGACCTGGGGCTCAAGCCTTCTGTTCAGATTTTTTGTCCCATGGGGTGTTCCCTTGATGTAGTACTCTCCTCCTTTTCCTAGGGATGTGGCTTCCTGAAAGCCAAATTATAGTGACTGTTATTTTTCTTTTGGATCTAGCCACCCATCAGAGCTACCAGGCTCAGGGGTGGTACTGGTGCCTGCGCAGAGTCCTGTGATGTGAAGCATCTTCAGATCTCTCAGCCATGGATACCAGCACCTGCTGCAGTGGAGGTGGCAGGGGAGTTAAATGGACTCTGCCAGGTTCCTGTAGATGTTTGATGCACTAGTTTTGTGGTGGTTGACCTCCTGTCAGAAGGTGGTGCTTTCAAGGGGGCATCAGCTGTGGTAGTATAGGGAGAATCAGGCAGTGGGCAGGACCCTAGAAGTCCCAAGAGAATATGACCTTTGTCTTCAGCTCCCAGGGTGGGTAAGGAAGAACCATCAGGTGGAGGCAGAGTTAAGCGCATCTGAGCTCAGACTCTCATTGGACAGGGCTTGCTGCAGCTGCTGTGGGGGATGGGGTTGTGGTTCCCAAGTCAATGGAGTTATGTTCCCAGGAGAATTATGGCTGCCTCTGCTGTGTCCTGCAGCTTGTCAAGGAAGTCAGAGAAAGCCGGCAGCTACAGGCCTCAACCAGCTCCTGTGCAACCCAAAGGCTGGTCTCACTCCCACTATGCCCCCCCACCCCACCTCAGTAGCATTGAATTTTTTTCCAGACAGTGGGTTAGTGAGGCTGAGAACTTGCCCCAGGCTGCCAGACTCCCAGCTGAGAAAGCAAGCAAGGCTTTTGTACCTCCATGCCTGTCAAGTCTACACCGGATTCGTGCCCTCCCCGGAGTTCTGGCCAGGAGACTTCACATTTGGTTGGAATTGTTACAAAGTTTAGCTGGATGTTTCCTTCTCACTGTGGTCTTTTCCCAGTTCTTCTGGCAGCCCTCCCCAAGGACCCCTGTAAGACAAATCAGAAATGGCTTCCCTGGGGCCCAGGGAGCTGACAGGGCTTTTCCTGCTGTTTCCTCTACCCCTGTATTTCATTCAGCTTTCTAAATTGACACAGTTGCAGGTAAGGTAAGAGTCTTCTCCTGTGATCTAGACCTTCAGGTTCCCCGGTGAGAGTGTGGATGATCTCCATTTCCCATTTTCACAGTTTGAGCACTCACAGTATTTGAGCTGTCTTCTGGGTCCTACAGGAGCAATCCACTTCCTTCAGAGGGTCTGTGGATTCTCTCAGCTTTCCTGGTCTGTTTCTGCTGTAGTTCTTGGAGCAAACATTCATGATGCATGTCTCCACATGCTGCTCTGTATGTCCCAGTGGGAGCTGCAACTTAACCCTGCCTCTTATCCACAATTTTCCCTCGTCCAAGATTTTAAAAAACACTGTTAATGGGAGAAACAATTGTAAGAATCATGGAGGGGAGCCCAATAGAACTGAGCAGAGAAACTCTATACATCCTTCATGCGGTGTCCCCAAGAATACCCTGAGGATCAAGGATTCATCAGAGGGACACATGAAACTTTGAAATTGTTATACTCGTGGTAATAGTTTATGACAGGAAAAGGATGGAGGGCAAAATTAGCAATGGGAAAAGGCACATGGTGGGCATGGGGTGGAGTCTGGAGGAAATCAGGTCTAAACTTCCAGGTGCTCCTTCCAAGGAGAGAAGCATGGGATGTGCTTAATTCTTCCAAAAGTGATGTGAGACAACACATGCAAAATTCTGCCAACCAGGGAGGCTCAGGTGAGCCTTAGTGTTTAGCATTTTCATTGAGAGTTAGCTTTCTAGGGATATAGCACCTGTGTGATTGACTTCAGTTACTCGAGCTTCAAACCCCCATAGAAAAAGCAGATGTTCATCCTAAATCACATTTTTACCATAATTTATCTGGACAAATGGGAAGAGTATGGCTCAAGGTTTCAGGCATGCCGAAACACTCTTATCAGACAGGATTTTCCAACAGCTTGGTCCCTTGGAGTCAACCAAAATCCAGTTTAGAAAACAGGTCTTGCTTGGAAATGTTTAGGGTTTGAGCATCTAGACCTGCCCAGTTTACTCTTTCCTGCACACTCTACAATCTAGGTTTTCCTATTCCATTCTCATTCCATGCACACAAGTTTTCTTCTTTTCCTTGTACAACCTTTCATTTTATAATGTTTGTCTTGCCATTGGCATAGCCAAAAATATAAGTATTCAAAAAGCTTGGGTATTGTGCAAGTCCTAGATTAGAATCAACTTTTTGTAAAGTCCTTGTCCATTTTCCCAATACAAGTGAACATTCTGCAACAGTAATCTCTTTTTCTCTGAAATATTTAAAACTGTACTCAGCAGAAAATACATTATAAAATGATGATACTTTGTCATTATCAGAATTAAGAAAAATTGACTTAAAAGAGCAAACTACAGTGTGTGCTAAATAGTGCTGGGAAAAAATTGAGTTTGTACAAAATCTTCTTGTACCACAAGCTGCAACTATGTATGATTCCTCCTTATTTGAAAAACAATCCAGTACCTCCACACTTTGGATTGCTTTATATAAATATTATTTTTAAGTTTGAGTGGCATAGAACTCTTGTGCCTGGTTACTTTTATTTATTGTGTTTGGACTTAGGAACCTAAGATTTAAATTTTCTATTGGGAATTTAAAGACTTCAACTTTTAGCTCATATTTAAATCCACATCCACACTCACTAGGATTGAACAATTTAAGATACTTTTAAGATATTTTAATATAAAAAATAAAACAAATGACTTGTGACTTAAATAATTACCATACTATTCCTCATCCTCTATGTGGACTTGACATAGGCAATACATTCACAAATACATTGAAATATGTGTTTGATACTCTATTTATAACCTAAAATGCCAATCAAGATTTCCCAGAGAATGAATATCATTTTTAATTCACATTAAAGTTCTCACAAAAGTAGTTCAACCGATATGTAAAATCCTTAATTTCATATGTAAATGAGCAGTCATACTTTTTAACAATAACTTCTATTAGGCCAAGTAAAAATGTTCTACTTGGGGTTGGGGCTTGCTTTATGACATCTTTAATGACTGAAAATTTTATCAACATTTTTCTAGTCCTTATACTAATTCTGTAAGATAGATCTATCTACACACATGTAGGTATACATGCATGTAAGGTATGTATATATATTTGTTAACATGTATATATATTAAAAATATGCTTTTCCTAGATTGCTCCTACCACTCCAACAGAGAATTCTTTTTTAATAATTGGCAATTTAGTATGTTTTGTTTATAAGTTCTTGGTGCATGTTTTCCCACTGCCGATAAAATACCCAAATTTCAACACGTAGACAAAATAAAATATTAGTGTCTCAGTACATAACAACACTCAATATCTAATAATCAGAGTTTAAAATATATCAACCTTGACTTTCTTTTAAAAAAAAAATTCATAATGCATTACAAAACAAAAGAAAGAATTTTTCTTCAAGGAATTTCGTGCCCTGCCATGTTCTTATAATTCACATACCAATTTATATAAGGTTCTCTCTTAATTATAAGAAAATATAAAGCACAAATTTGTTTCATGGTTTAAAAGAAGGAGTCATCTGTGTTCCCATCAGTCAGTCGTATTCAATTTCTTCTAGAGACACATGTCTCTTCTCTCAGCCCAGGAGGAGTTGTGAGGCATGGCAGGGCAGAATTACTGTTCAGCTAGAGAGTATCAGAAATGAATAAATCCTGCACTGCTGCTTTTCTTACCGCTGCTCCTCCTCCGCTGTCTTCCTTGTGGTATGAACTCCGAAATGAGCTAGGCTCACCTCAAACCCAGGAGAAGGAAGAGGGAGTTGCATGATTTTAAGGAAAGTGTCAGAAGAAAATATGTTCTTACTGAGATGTGGAATTATAATGTGCATATGAATAGGGAAAGAGCATTTCATGTAAACATGAATTTTTTTAAGAATATAACATTTTCTTAAGGTTAATCAGGAAACTAACATATAAGCTAATATAATTTTGAGAGATAGGTTTTAGAGTAGCTTTCGATGCAACCAACACTCAAGAAACACACACATGCACACAGGGTAAAAAAAGTACCATCTTTCGTTTCATGCACATTTGAGGAAGGGAAAAGGGTGTTAAATTCATTTAATATAATATCATGCATCCATTACAAATGACCACATGAGTCTAGGTTGTCATGGAAATATATTCATAGAATTACGTCTGTGGTAAGAGTGTTTCAAGAGAGATGCCTATTATGATTTCATTTTACTGAAAAAAATATATATATACACACACACATATATATACATATATATATGAATACTTACTGTTTTGGTCAATTCTTGCATTGCTATAAAGAAATGCAAGATTTTATAAGAAAGGTGATTAATTGGCTCACAGTTCTGCAGGCTGTACAGGAAGCATGGCAGCATCTGCTTCTGGGGACGCCTCAGGGAGCTTTTACTCATGGCAGAAGGCAAAGGGAGAGCAGACGTCTCACATGGCAGGAGTGGGATCAAGAGAGAGATGGGAGGTGCCACACACTTTTAAATAACCAGATGTCATGAAAACCTTATCATAAGAGCAGCAGAAGGGGGGTGGCGCCAAATTATCAGAAACAGCACCCAAGATCCAATCACCTCCTGCCAGGCCCCACCTCCAACACTGGGGATGACAATTCAACATGAGATTTGTGCAGGACACAGATCCAAACCATTTCACTTACAAGAGAACTTGGGAAGAATTTCACAGTGAAATTATTCATGGGTTATAAGATTGTGTGGTGGTTAATACTGAGTGTCAACTTGATTGGTTTGAAGGAGGCAAAGTATTGATTCTGGGTGTGTCTTTGAGGGTGTTGCCAAAGGAGATTAACATTTGAGTCAGTGGCTGGAAAAGGGAGACCCACCTTTGATGTGGGTGGGCACAATCTAATCAGCTGCCAGCATGGCCAGAATATAAAGCAGGCAGTAAAACATGAAGAGACTAGACTGGCCTAGCCTCGCAGCCTACATCTTTCTCCCATGCTGGATGCTTCCTGCCCTCAAACATTGGATTCCAAGTTCTTCAGCTTTAGGACTTTGACTGGGTTCCTTGCTTCTCAGCTTGCAGATGGCCTATTGTGAGACCTTGTGATCATGTGAGTTAATACTCCTTAATAAACTCCCATGTACTTATAGATCTGTCTTATTAGCTCTGTCTCTCTAGAGAACCCTGATAATACAGACTGTAGGGATTATTTATTTAGTTTGTAAATTTATTAATCTGTTTAATGTTTTATTTACAAAAATGTAATTTATTAGATTACTAAAACAATAATCTGGAAGTAACAGCTGGTTTTTAGAGAGAGAGAAAAGTGTTAGCATTAAAATAGAGGTCAAACAATGAGTGGCATATTAATATGCACATGTGTGTTATTTATGAAGATAGTGTAAAATCTGAATCCATCTATAAACTATTTACCATCTATCTACACCTATATAACTAACCGTGATCTTTTACTGCACAATGGCAGAACACATATTCTTTTGAATGTACAAGGTACATTATTGATTGTAACCGAATATGGGCCGTATAAAGCAAATATCAATAAGCTTCAAAGAATTGCATTGCTTCTCAGTATTTTATTTAACCATAGAGAGATTAAGATATAATTTAATAGCAAAGGTGAGTAGAAAATCCTGACATATTTCAATATTATTCGATAGATTCGTACTTGCAAATAACTTCTGGTATAATTTTTCTGTGCTATTTGCTCAGCTTCACACCCAGTATAAAGTACCAGCACACTACACACTTGCTCTGCTCAAGCTTGAGGATAAGGAATACTGCTGCAGCTGAGGAATCTTTTCATCAAACCACATGGGCAAATGATTACCTTTTGTGTAGTCAAGGGGAAAACTCTATTGAAACTTGCAAGTAATGTTTAAAAAAAGAAAAAAAAAAAAAAAGCTTGCTACCCATGATTTATTCTTTAAATATCTGTCCCTGGTTGTGTAGAATATTTTAGCTTGTACTAGCCAAAATATGTCAGCGAAATGATATTCTTCTATACAGCACATAAATATATACATTCTGTGTGTACTGAGGAATTGTATGGATAACACATAGACATTTATTTCGCCAACCACAAAATTGTAGAATTTAGCTGGGACATCAATAAATAAGTTAACTCAAGGTTATATTTATATGCATGCAATGAACCTTGAAGTTATGTCGGCAAATGAAAACTTTAGAAATACTGTAGAAAATTGTCAATTTTCATATTTATGGGATAAACAACATGTATATTATATAAAAACATATCATAGTATAATATTCAAATGCTACCCATAATTGACTCTTATATATATATGCAAGATTCATAGATTCAAAGGGTTATCAAATTTCCCTTCCAAAGAAGGAGTGACATCGGACATGTAGTTTAAGTGTCACATTTTATAGCTGGAAAATATATGGTTTGTGCAACAAATACCTCACCAATGTCTCACATGCATATTCTTATTGTAAAGAAAGTATCACCTAAAAAGGCTTTGTTACCTACAGTTTGATATTTGAGGAAAGACCTCTTTTAAGACCTTTTGTAAAAGTTCTTTCTCATTTGTAGTGTACCTGCAGAACGTCATCTGTGGTTGTAACATAGACATGACATGTCTCAACTTATTTAAAAAAGGATATGGTGATTCACTGGCCAGTAGTATAAAAAATTGGCCTACCAACTAAATTCAAGATAGCTTTAAGTCTATTTAATAGACACAGTATAAATGAATTACTACCAAAATCTTAGAATATTATACCTTAAGTATGCACTGACTAACCGTGCCAGACAAAATTAATTCTTATGTAATTGAAGCCAACAGGAGTAAAACATTGGCTAAAAGTCAATTTGTGTGATAAAGAGGAAGCTAGGCAGCCCCAAACAGCTTTTAGTGAATGCTTTTTTGCTTTTCTTCTATCATTGCTGAAGCTAAATGAGCAAGAGATAAAAGTCAAATACATGCAGACTATATTCTCCATGTCATTCTATTCTTTTTCTGAAAGTAATAAATTGGACCGTGAGGAGTGTTGCTGAGGTTATATCTTTGCTCCTTAGAATAAATGAAAGAAAAGATAGAAAAGCCCCTGAGTTCAGGTCGATTTGCACAGCCAAAAAATGTGTTTCCTTTTACTGTATTAATGATTAAAATTGCCTGTACTGATTAATTATATTGATTGACTTTATAGAAATTCATCTGTCGAATTCACAGCAGGTTCTGAATTAAAATGGAAAACTCTTGGAATAATGTAAGTGGACTGTATGGACGTGGGGCAACTTTAAATGTATGTATCTATCACTGTGTGTGTCTAGACTAGGGCTTCTCAACCTCAGTACTGAATTTTTTGACAGATAATTCTCTGCTGTATAATCCTGTACTCGATTGCACAGTCTGATGAACTATGGATGTTTGGCAGCACTCCACTAAATTCTAGTAGCATCTTCTCCCCCCAGTTGTGACATCCGAAATGTCTCCAGACATGCCCTGGGGTGGAGTGACAAAATTGTCCTATTTGAGAACTATTGCCTACGTCTTCTATCTGAGTCAGTACAGCCTGGATTTGTGATACTTCTAGCTAAGTGCTAGTATAATGCCTATTATCTAATTCCCTAATTCTTCAAAAATAAATAATCTTAAAGTGATTACTTAACTCTAAATCCCAGTGTTGCCTCACAGAGATTAGCTGAGCTATGACATTTCACATTTAACTTCTACTCTAATGCTAGCCATTGAAGAGTTTAACTATTAAAAGTGCTAAATGTATTCTCTACAATCCACCCGCCTGACTCAGAAGGGTTTTTCCAAACCAGGGGCTCTTGACAAGCAGCATCTGCCTCCCCCAGGTGCTGATAAGAAATAGACATTTTCAGTCCTTCCCAGGACGTAGAGAATTGGAAAATCTAGGCTTCATGAAGACACATGAGGACACACAGCATCATCAAACTGGACTAGCACTTTTTATTATTCACTACCTATCTAAGTTGCAAGCTGAACTAGCCACTTTTTAATGAAATATTACTTTTACTTGTAAGACTGGCAGGAAAACAAATGCTTTAGCAGATACTTTCATAAAAATTAACAGTGAGCCAGTAATTCCAAGGAAAGCATTTGATGGCCTTTGTTGCCGATGATAAAATGTGAGCATTCAAGTGATAACTCTCTGCATGTTGGGAACGACTGTCTATCCACCTCGCTCAGTCCACACAGCAGACAGCAGCTCTTGTCATGAGGAAAGCAATAAGCAATAAGCTCACCTAAGCCTTCACCTTATACCTCCTGAAGAAAGTACATCTGGCTTCCAGAAAATACAATGATTTCAGAGATGATTTTTAGAAATAACAGATACAAAAATGGAAGAAGTGCACTCCCATGCATTGCCAACCAATTGCTGCATTATAGATCTCACTAAAGCTCAAAGTAACCCTATGAAACCAATTTTGTCATCCCTTGGGAGAATGAATAATGAAGCTGTGAGAAGTGAAATAAATTGAGTAGCTTTTCTCTCCCAGCAAATTGTGAGGCTAGACTGCATATCTCGTTCCGATTCTCTTCTAAATCCACTTTCTTTTCATTATGCAATGATTTAATTATATTCAGGAATGAAACAAACTAACCCATGAGAAAGTGTTTCTCCAATAGTAGCTAAACAAATAATGTTTTATAATAATAAAGAGCATAGTTTGTTAATAATTATTGTTTACTCATGTAATCACAGAGGTCAGGATCAGAATTTTAATAGTACAGAATATTTTCGTAAGTCCCATCCCAATCCCAAATGCTTCCCTCACCCCAAAATAATGGCCACTCTGTCTGCCTTTTTCATGATCACATTCTTTCTCCTCTTTATAATTTTACCATCCATAGATTATGGTTAATGTATTTGACTTTTGCTTTTTTTCACCCAACCTCTGGCATTTTTGTTATCATTCTGTAGCATACAATTTTATGAATAAAATACAATTTATTCTATCCCATTGTTAATTAATATTAAATTTTATGTGACTTTCATTGATTACAAGGAATATTATTAACATTTTTGTTCACTATTGCTATTAATATCTATCCTGTTGCACAACTGCATGCACTTTTCTAAGATGGTGGTTCGTATACATTTTGGTCTCAAACGTTTTTGTAATTTAAAAATTATTGAAGACCTCAAAGAGCATCTGTTTATTTAAATTCTATCTTATCAATTTTTGCATATTATAAATTAAATATTATTAAAATTATTAGTATATTTAAAATAATAAATCTACTTATGTTGATATAAATATGTTTTTTAAGAAATATGTTCACTCCACATTCACTGCCATATTATTCACAATAGGCAAGATATGTAGTCAATCTCAGCATTCATCAGTTGTATGAATGGAGTAAGAAAATGTGGTGGATATTCAAAACAGAGCGCTATTCAGCTTAAAAGAGAAGAAAATCCTGTTGTTTGCAACAATGTGGAAGAACCTGGAGGAAAATTGTGTTGACAGTGAAATTAGCCATGTGGTATTTTCTATAGATAAATACCACAGGATCGCACTTGTGTATGGAATCTTAAAAAGTTGAACACAGAAAAGAAGAGTAAAATGTGGTTGCCAGGGACTAGAAGATGGGGAGAGATGTTGGTCAAAGGCTACTAAATTTCAGTTAGAAAAGAGGAATAAGCTAAAGAGGTTTATTATATAATATGGTGACTATATTGTATTCCAGAAAATTGATAAAAAAGTAGGGCTTAAGTGTTCTCGCTATAAAAAAAAAAGTATGTGCATTATAGAGTATGTCAATTAGCTATATTTTAAAACATGTACACAATAAATATATAGAATTATTATTTATCCATTTAAAAACATCATTGGTATATATCACAATCAATGTCATTTTATAAATATAAAACCATATAATGGGCCAAAGAGAAATCTGAAATTATTAATACCAGCATATTATGTTTTTTGCTGGATAGTATTTATGTATTATTTTACTTTGCCCAATGTAACAAGTTGGCTTAAATCAACCAATTACTTAATATCACTTTTAATGAAAACTATGACTATACTCCCCCCAAAAACAGCAAAATCACTGAGTGAATTAAAATTGGCTTACATTTTTATAAATTCTTTAATGTTTGACTTAATTGAAGGCAACTGAATTCTGATAGCTAATTATTCATTAAATTTGTTGGATCACACACGGATATGTAACTGAACAGTGGAAGACAATTTTAAAATCCTTTTTAGATTATTATGGATATTCTTATTTGATACTACATTAAACTTAGCAAATGGTAATTTTTAAACATTTACTTGCGGGGGGGCGGAGCAAGATGGCCGAATAGGAACAGCTCCAGTCTCCAACTCCCAGCGCGACCGACACAGAAGACCGGTGATTTCTGCATTTTCAACTGAGGTACTGGGTTCATCTCACTAGGGAGTGCCTGACAATCAGTGCTGGTCAGCTGCTGCAGCCTGACCAGCCAGAGCTGAAGCAGGGCGAGGCATCGCCTCACCTGGGAAGCGCAAGGGGGAAGGGAATCCCTTTTCCTAGCCAGGGAAACTGAGACACACAACACCTGGAAAATCGGGTAACTCCCACCCCAATACTGCGCTTTAAGCAAATGGGCACACCAGGAGATTATATCCCACACCTGGCCAGGAGGGTCCCACACCCACGGAGCCTCCCTCATTGCTAGCACAGCAGTCTGCGATTGCAAGGCGGCAGCGAGGCTGGGGGAGGGGCGCCCGCCATTGCTGAGGCTTAAGTAGGTAAACAAAGCTGCTGGGAAGATCGAACTGGGTGGAGCTCACAGCAGCTCAAGGAAACCTGCCTGTCTCTGTAGACTCCACCTCTGGGGACAGGGCACAGCTAAACAATAACAACAGCAACAAAAAAGCAGCAGAAACCTCTGCAGATGCAAACGACTCTGTCTGACAGCTTTGAGGAGAGCAGTGGATCTCCCAACACGGAGGTTGAGATCTGAGAAGGGACAGACTGCCTGCTCAAGTGGATCCCTGACGCCTGAGTAGCCTAACTGGGAGACATCCCCCACTAGGGGCAGTCTGACACCCCACACCTCACAGGGTGGAGTACACCCCTGAGAGGAAGCTTCCAAAGTAAGAATCAGACAGGTACACTCGCTGTTCAGCAATATTCTACCTTCTGCAGCCTCTGCTGCTGACACCCAGGCAAACAGGGTCTGGAGTGGACCTCAAGCAATCTCCAACAGACCTCTAACAGACCTGACTGTTAGAAGGAAAACTATCAAACAGGAAGGACACCTACACCAAAACCCCATCAGTACGTCACCATCATCAAAGACCAGAGGCAGATAAAACCACAAAGATGGGGAAAAAGCAGAATAGAAAAGCTGGAAATTCAAAAAACAAGAGCACATCTCCCCCTGCAAAGGAGCGCAGCCCATCACCAGCAATGGATCAAAGCTGAACAGAGAATGACTTTGACGAGATGAGAGAAGAAGGCTTCAGTCCATCAAACTTCTCAGAGCTAAGGAGGAATTACGTACCCAGCGCAAAGAAACTAAAAATCTTGAAAAAAAAGTGGAAGAATTGATAGCTAGAGTAATTAATGCAGAGAAGGTCATAAATGAAATGACAGAGATGAAAACCATGACACGAGAAATACGTGACAAATGCACAAGCTTCAGTAACCGACTCGATCAACTGGAAGAAAGAGTATCAGCGATTGAGGATCAAATGAATGAAATGAAGCGAGAAGAGAAACCAAAAAAAAAAAAAAAAGAAGAAAAAGAAATGAACAAAGCCTGCAAGAAGTATGGGATTATGTAAAAAGACCAAATCTACGTCTGATTGGGGCGCCTGAAAGTGAGGGGGAAAATGGAACCAAGTTGGAAAACACTCTGCAGGATATCATCCAGGAGAACTTCCCCAACCTAGTAGGGCAGACCAACATTCAAATCCAGGAAATACAGAGAACACCACAAAGATTCTCCTCGAGAAGAGCAACTCCAAGACACATAATTGCCAGATTCACCAAAGTTGAAATGAAGGAAAAAATCTTAAGGGCAGCCAGAGAGAAAGGACGGGTTACCCACAAAGGGAAGCCCATCAGAGTAACAACAGATTTCTCGGCAGAAACTCTACAAGCCAGAGGAGAGTGGGGCAAATATTCAACATTCTTAAAGAAAAGAATTTTAAACCCAAAATTTCATATCCAGCCAAACTAAGTTTCATAAGTGAAGGAGAAATAAAATCCTTTACAGATAAGCAAATGCTTAGAGATTTTGTCACCACCAGGCCTGCCTTACAAGAGACCCTGAAAGAAGCACTAAACATGGAAAGGAACAACCGGTACCAGCCATTGCAAAAACATGCCAAAATGTAAAGACCATCGAGGCTAGGAAGAAACTGCATCAACTAACGAGCAAAATAACCAGTTAATATCATAATGGCAGGATCTCATAACAATCTTAACCTTAAATGTAAATGGACTAAATGCTCCAATTAAAAGACACAGACTGGCAAACTGGATAAAAGTCAAGACCCATCAGTCTGCTGTATTCAGGAGACCCATCTCACATGCAGAGACATACATAGGCTCAAAATAAAGGGATGGAGGAAGATTTACCAAGCAAATGGAGAATAAAAAAAAGCAGGGGTGGCAATACTAGTCTCTGATAAAACAGACTTTAAACCATCAAAGATCAAAAGAGACAAAGAAGGCCATTATATAATGGTAAAGGGATCAATTCAACAGGAAGAGCTAACTATCCTAAATATATATGCACCCAATACAGGAGCACCAAGATTCATAAAGCAAGTCCTTAGAGACTTACAAAGAGACTTAGACTCCCATACAATAATAAAAAGAGACTTCAACACTCCACTGTCAACATTAGACAGATCAACGAGACAGAAAGTTAACAACGATATCCAGGAATTGAACTCAGCTCTACAGCAAGCGACCTAATAGACATCTATAGAACTCTCCACCCCAAATCAACAGAATATACATTCTTCTCAGCACCACATCGCACTTATTCCAAAATTGACCACATAATTGGAAGTAAAGCACTCCTCAGCAAATGTACAAGAACAGAAATTATAACAAACTGTCTCTCAGACCGCAGTGCAATCAAACTAGAACTCAGGACTAAGAAACTCAATCAAAACCACTCAACTACATGGAAACTGAACAACCTGCTCCTGAATGACTACTGGGTACATAACGAAATGAAGGCAGAAATAAAGATGTTCTTTGAAACCAATGAGAACAAAGATACAACATACCAGAATCTCCGGGACACATTTAAAGCAGTGTGTAGAGTGAAATTTATAGCACTAAATGCCCACAAGAGAAAGCTGGAAAGATCTAAAATTGACACTCTAACTTCACAACTAAAAGAACTAGAGAAGCAAGAGCAAACACATCTGAAAGCTAGCAGAAGGCAAGAAATAACTAAGATCAGAGCAGAACTGAAGGAGATAGAGACACAAAAAACCCTCCAAAAAATCAATGAATCCAGGAGCTGGTTTTTTGAAAAGATCAACAAAATTGATAGACTGCTAGCAAGACTAATAAAGAAAAAAGAGAGAAGAATCAAATAGACACAATAAAAAATGATAAACGGGATATCATCACCGACCCCACAGAAATACAAACTACCATCAGAGAATACTATAAACACCTCTACACAAATAAACTAGAAAACCTAGAAGACATGGATAATTTCCTGGACACTTACACTCTCCCAAGACTAAACCAGGAAGAAGTTGAATCCCTGAATAGACCAATAGCAGGCTCTCAAATTGACGCAATAATTAATAGCCTACCAACCAAAAAAAGTCCAGGACCAGACGGAATCACAGCCAAATTCTACCAGAGGTACAAGGAGGAGTTGGTACCATTCCTTCTGAAACTATTCCAATCAATAGAAAAAGAGGGAATCCTCCCTAACTCATTTTATGAGGCCAACATCATCCTGATACCAAAGCCTGGCAGAGACACAACAAAAAAAGAGAATTTTAGACCAATATCCCTGATGAACATCGATGCAAAAATCCTCAATAAAATACTGGCAAACTGGATTCAGCAGCACATCAAAAAGCTTATCCACCATGATCAAGTGGGCTTCATCCCTGGGATGCAAGGCTGGTTCAACATTCGCAAATCAATAAATGTAATCCAGCATATAAACAGAATCAAAGACAAGAACCACATGATTATCTCAATAGATGCAGAAAAGGCTTTTGACAAAATTCAACAGCCCTTCATGCTAAAAACGCTCAATAAATTCGGTATTGATGGAACATACCTCAAAATAATAAGAGCTATTCATGACAAACCCACAGCCAATATCATACTGAATGGGCAAAAACTGGAAAAATTCCCTTTGAAAACTGGCACAAGACAGGGATGCCCTCTCTCACCACTCCTATTCAACATAGTGTTGGAAGTTCTGGCTAGGGCGATCAGGCAAGAGAAAGAAATCAAGGGTATTCAGTTAGGAAAAGAAGAAGTCAAATTGTCCCTCTTAGCAGATGACATGATTGTATATTTAGAAAACCCCATTGTCTCAGCCCAAAATCTCCTTAAGCTGATAAGCAACTTCAGCAAAGTCTCAGGATACAAAATTAATGTGCAAAAATCACAAGCATTCTTATACACCAGTAACAGACAAACAGAGAGCAAAGTCATGAATGAACTTCCATTCACAATTGCTTCAAAGAGAATAAAATTCCTAGGAATCCAACTTACAAGAGATGTAAAGGACCTCTTCAATGAGAACTACAAACCACTGCTCAGTGAAATAAAAGAGGTCACAAACAAATGGAAGAACTACGATGCTCATGGATAGGAAGAATCAATATTGTGAAAATGGCCATACTGCCCTAGGTTATTTATAGATTCAATGCCATCCCCATGAAGCTACCAATGACTTTCTTCACAGAATTGGAAAAAACTGCTTTAAAGTTCATATGGAACCAAAAAAGAGCCCGCATTGCCAAGACAATCCTTAGCCAAAAGAACAAAGCTGGAGGCATCATGCTACCCGACTTCAAACTATACTACAAAGCTACAGTAACCAAAACAGCATGGTAGTGGTACCAAAACAGAGAGATAGACCAATGGAACAGAACAGAGTCCTCAGAAATAATGCCACACATCTACAGCCATCTGATCTTTGACAAACCTGAGAGAAACAAGAAATGGGGAAAGGATTCCCTATTTAATAAATGGTGCTGGGAAAATTGGCTAGCCATAAGTAGAAAGCTGAAACTGGATCCTTTCCTTACTCCTTATACGAAAATTAATTCAAGATGGATTAGAGACTTAAATGTTAGACCTAATACCATAACAACCCTAGAGGAAAACCTAGGTAGTACCATTCAGGACATAGGCATGGGCAAAGACTTCATGTCTAAAACACCAAAAGCAACGGCAGCAAAAGACAAAATTGGCAAATGGGATCTAATCAAACTAAAGAGCTTCTGCATAGCAAAATAAACTACCATCAGAGTGAACAGGCAACCTACAGAATGGGAGAAAATTTTTGCAATCTACTAATCTGACAAAGGGCTAATATCCAGAACCTACAAAGAACTCAAACAAATTTACAAGAAAAAAACAAACAACCCCATCAAAAAGTGGGCAAAGGATATGAACAGACATTTCTCAAAAGAAGACATTCATACAGCCAACAGACACATGAAAAAATGCTCATCATCACTGGCCGTCAGAGAAATGCAAATCAGAACCACAAGGAGATAGCATCTCACACCAGTTAGAATGGCAATCATTAAAAAGTCAGGAAACAACAGGTGCTGGAGAGGATGTGGAGAAATAGGAACACTTTTACACTGTTGGTGGGATTGTAAACTAGTTCAACCATATGGAAAACAGTATGGCGATTCCTCAAGGATCTAGAACTAGATGTACCATATGACCCAGCCATCCCATTACTGGGTATATACCCAAAGGATTATAAATCATGCTGCTATAAAGACACATGCACACGTATGTTTATTGAGGCACTATTCACAATAGCAAAGACTTGGAATCAACCCAAATGTCCATCAGTGACAGACTGGATTAAGAAAATGTGGCACATATACACCATGGAATACTATGCAGCTGTAAAAAAGGGTGAGTTTGTTTCCTCTGTAGGGACATGGATGAAGCTGGAAACCATCATTCTCAGCAAACTATCGCAAGAACAGAAAACCACAGTTCTCACTCATAGGTGGGAACTGAACAATGAGATCACTTGGACTCTGGAAGGGGAACATCACACACCGGGGCCTATCATGGGGAGGGGGGAAGGGGGAGGGATTGCACTGGGAGTTATACCTGATGTAAATGACGAGTTGATGGGTGCTGACGAGTTGATGGGTGCAGCACAGCAACATGGCACAAGTATACATATGTAACAAACCTGCACATTATGCACATGTACCCTAGAACTTGAAGTATAATAATAATAATAAATTAATTAATTAAAAAAATAAATAAAATACTAGAGTCTTCTGATACATTTAAAATGTGATTTAAAAAAAAATTTACTTGCAATGTGGGATTAGTGACTATTTCAATCTATGTAACATTAAAATCTGCTGCTCTGTGTTGAACTTTGAATGGACCTTTTACTCATCCCTGACCTTGTAGCTTCATACATTGGTCTTTTGGAAAATATTGGTTCACCAAATTATGTGGCTCTTCCAAGTGGTAATACCTTCAATGAAAAATTTTTTAAAATCAAGTTGAATTTTACATTTTCACAAAAATCAAATTTGATCTCACACAGTATGAGAGAAGAGTCACTGCTCCTCTCATACGAAAAGTCTTTAAGATAGGGAAGCTATCAAGCTCATGATGATAGATGGATACATGTTTTTAAGATTTTCAATTATCACTTGAATGCTCATATTTTATCATAGGCAACAAAGGCCATCAAATGCTTTCCTTGGAATTACTTGCTCACTGTTAATTTTTATGAAAATATATGCTAAAGCATTAGTTTTCCTGCCAGTCTTACAAGTAAAAGTAGTATTTCACTAAAAAGTGGCTAGTTCAGCTTGCAACTTAGATAGGTAGTGAATAATAAAAAGTGCTAGTCCAGTTTGATGATGCTGTGTGTCCTCATGTATCTTCATGAAGACATTTTTGACAGAACTCCAGCAGTGTGAATCACATAACATTTGCAACATCAGTGCAAGTGTCAACACAGTGAAAGAACTAAAATAAACCATGTTAGTGCAGATGTGAAAATAACTTTGAATTAATGGACCTCATTAAAAGTCTTGAGGATTCTCAGAGGTGCAAAGGCCACACTTTGAGAACTTCTGCTTTAGGATATCCACTTGCAATTGTCCCTGATGCTTCCTAGGGTACATATAATTTAAAATTTACAAGATTGTGCCAAGTTATTTGTTCAAACTTATTACATACTAATGTGCATTGTCTTCATTGTCCACATGGATGAGCATAATAAACTCCTAGTAGGGGTTTTTACTGGCTCACAATATATATCCATTTCTACTTTTGTTAAATATTGTCAAAATATCCTGATATACTACATTTCCAATACAAATTTTTATCAATAATTTATGAATGACTGATTCTCCACATCCTCTTCAATGCTACTTGTAATTAATGTTTTTAAAAAATTGACTGTTAGTCAATTTTCACATTGCTATAAAGAAATGCCAAGACTAGGTAATTTATAAAGCAAAGAGGTTTAATTGTATCACAGTTCCACATGGCTGAGGAGGCCTCAGGAAACTTGCAGTCCTCGTGGAAATCAAAGGAGAAGCAAGGCATGTCTTACATGGCAGCAGGAGACATAGAGCAGGAAAATCGCCAGATCTTGTGAGAACTCACTCACTATAAGGAGAAAAGTAAGAGGGAAATTTGCCCCCAGAGTCCAATCTCTTCCCACAAGGTCCCCTCTCCACATGTGGGGATTACAATTCCAGATGAGATTTAAGTGGGGACACATAACCAAACCATGCCATTGATTAAGAAAAAACACCCCAATTTCTCATCATTTTAACATGCATTGCCTTGATCAGTGGAGAGGTAAGTAATTCATCCTCTGTTATCGTTTGTATTTTCTTTCTGTGAATTACATGGCTGGGTCCCTTGCCCACTGTTTCCTTGGTTAAATTTTTTTTTTTTTTTTTTTTTTTTTACTAATATCTAAGGCTTTCTTGAATATTTTGTGAATGAAAACATGTTTCCATGTTTCCTCCTACTGCATATTTTTCTCCTAATATTCTAAATTTGTTAACAAGTTCTTCTAACACAATTTAAATTCATCAGTAATTCTGCTGTTTCTCCTCAGCTTTGTCCCTCGCTTCAGAAAGCTCTACGCATTTATTTTATTTTAACATTTATTTTAAAATGTTTGTATTTTCAACTAATACTTTTATAGGTTTTTTCTTCTTTTATATTTAATCTACCTGATACTTACTTTTTAGTAGAGTATCTTTAAAGGATAGACTGTCACACTTTTTGTTGAAACATCTTCTTTATTCATTTTTCACATAACATTTTATATAGTTACATTTTATCTTAATAGAAAAAGGAAAAAAGGGAAGTCTTATGAAACTAAAAACATCGGAAAATGACTTAGTTTACTCGTAATACTAAGTTTAAGTTTCCTTCTACCATCATATAATTTAAGTTCAGGTGGCAATGAATAAAGAAGCACCAGTCTATTCACCAAGGAGGCCTGCTTCTTTTAGTGGAGTGTGATATTTAGAAATTAAGATAAGAAATAGAGGCCTTAGGCATGTTCAAAGGTACTATGACATCTTATCTTTTAGTTCCTTTTAGTGAGCAGTGCAAGGAAATACATACTAAAAATCACGAGTTCATATTTATATGTGTAGTTTAAATTTACTATTGCAGTGTTTTGGCTAACTTTTTGATTTTATATTTTTTAGCTTTTTCTCTTATGATGAGACCTTGGCTTCTAACAACAATAGTACATTGACTTATGTGCTATATCATTCAATATACATATTTCATAATACTAATATAACTCATAAAAAATTTACCAATAAACTTTCTGAATGTAGTTTAAATTTCATTTGAAGTTCTTTTTATGCTTGAAATATATCTGCTAAGAATAGACATTATATTGTTTCATTTATTTGAAATAATTTCTTTCTTGGGTAAATATACTGCTGTTTTGATAAAATATTAGGATCATGTGTTTCTGTTTATTTCAGGATTTGCTGTTTGATTACTTGAACGTGTCATAAAATCACAAAGTTCAAAAGGCAAAATCCTAGTAAGTGGAATACGCAGAGAAGTCTGGCTTCTAGGTCTGTCACCTCTAATTCATCTCCTCCTCCCCCAAGTGTGTATTCATAGCCTTTAGCTTTCATAAAACTTTCATTACTTTAAGTAAAAATAAGCAAATAGAAAATTAGCCTGGCATGGTGGTGGGCACCTGTAATCCCAGCTACTCGGGATGCTGAGGCAGGAGAATGGCGTGAACCGGGAGGTGGAGCTTGCAGTGAGCCAAGATTGTGCCACTGCACTCCAGCCTGGGTGACAGAGCGAGACTCTGTCTCAAAATAAATAAATAAATAAATAAATAAATAAATAAATAAATAAGCAAATAGATACAATATTTTTATTTGTTTCTTATATAAAGGTAAATTAGTATCGACCAGGCACGATGGCTCAGGCCTGTAATCCCAACACTTTGGGAGGCTGACATTGGTGGATTACTTGAGGTCAGGAGTTCAAGACCAGCCTGGTCAATATGGTGAAACCCCATCTCTACTAAAATACAAAAATTAGACGGATGTGGTGGTGGATGCCTGTAATCCCAGCTACTCTGGAGGCTGAGGCACAATAATTGCTTGAACTCGAGAGGCAGAGGTTGCAGTGATCCACCACTGCACTCCAGCCTTGTCTACAGAGTGAGACTCTGTCTCTGCCCAATGCCCCCTAAAAAGGGTAAATGACTACTTACTCTTTACCCTCATCCTATTCCACACTCTGTCTAATTCACTAAATGAAATATCCTGCATGGAAGTCTTCCTCATATTTTTGAAGACTGTAGAGTGCTCCACTGTAAAGAGGCACTTGCTTCATTCAATGGCCCTTTATTGGATGGCTTCATGGGTTGTTTTAAAATATCAACTATTACAAACAATTCTGCAATGGAAAACACTGAATGTTTTATTTCACAGATAAACTGTATCCTAGGTTTCTTGGTTCTTTCAATCTCACACACATGCCACTGTTTTCTGTGTGTTGTGCATCTTTACAGTAAGAGCGTCCTTATTCAACAGTAAGATCATTGGCCCTATGGCTGAAAATTTAGTTTGAATCATCTCTGTTTTTTAATTTATCATTAAAGTTATTTTGAATCAAAAATAGACACTGGATATCTACTATATCTTCTTAACTCTTAATTGAAAAAATAAACATTCTTCCTGATTCACGTGAAACTTTTGAGTTGAGTTCATTTTGATATTTCAAATTTGTACCCCTGGGTTAAAATCATTTAATCATGTACTTAGAAAGTGTTCTTATAGAGTTTTACCTTTATAAGTCCATATCAGTTATCACTATAACTTTCTCAGATAGTGTACACACATTTATTGCTCATTTACTCTGTACAACGTGTTTATCCTCATTCGTTTGAAATGGATTTACATTGGGTTAAGATATACATATTGACCTATCCAACCATAGCAATTCTTTATGAAATGTAAATATCTTCCTGATTATGAAAATTGTGTGCTAGTCCCTTGCTATTTCCACTACAGATTCATTTAAAAATGTTGCATAGTTAGTGTGTGTCTCAAAAATATGACATATTTTAATACATTTCTGTAGAGCATTTTCTCATTTGTAAATGTTAAGAATTATCCTAGGAGACTAGAGGTAGATTGTTAAGAACTCCAGGTGGGAATGGAAATTTCATTTTGCAGCTGTCTTTTGTTCCATTTAGCTTTTATTTACTAAGAATGATATATATTGCAAGAATAACATATTCACTCTTTTTTCACTCATTAGAGAAAAATTATGAAAAATGAAATAGTATTTATGACAAGTCACTTTCTCAGAGTACATTTTTACAATTTCCTCCAAGCAAGTGTCGTCCCAAATTATATTTCAAAAAATGCTCTTATTCAAAAACCAAAAAAAAAAATATTTTAATTTATTGTTAAAAAATATGTGAAATTCTAATGCTGACAGGTATCTAATACCCTGGTTGGTAATTCTAGAAGTCTTCAAATAAAAGTTTTTGCTTAACTTTATTTAAGATAGCCTTTCTTAAAGTGCTGTGAACACAAAGTGCTTCCTTTCAAAGTACAACTATGTGGATCCTTTAGTTAGTTATTTGAAATCTACTTATTGAGTATTGATTATCAATACATTCTCTACCAGCATCCTGGAAAATCCATAGTAAGCTGAAAATCAGTTTTAGGTCTCAACTTCCCAGAGTTTTCACTTCTTTCTTGCTCCCCTATTTCTCTATCTCAAAATACAAATGTTGTCTTCATGTCAGTGTGACATTTCATACAAAAACTCATAATACACGCAAAAATAAGCATGAAAATAGAAAAAGTTTCCCAATTATTTGACCTTAAAAATTAGAAGACCAAAGTATTAATTGAAATTTTAAATATAAGAGTTTATAATTAGTGTCAGTCGTTTCATCAACAAAGAGGTTGGCTTTTACCAACTACATCTGCCAAAAAGCCATTATATTTGACGGATCATGAGGTAGAGTTTCATGAACCTAATGATACCTTTTCCAAGGGCTATATATACATTTCTTTTAATTTCTGTGACATTACATTTTGGCTGAGAGTTGAAGGAATTCTTTTTCTTGATTCCTGGAATCAGATTTTTCTCTTCTGTGTTGCAGGAGACAAAATATTGAAATATTCAAAGACCCTCCATGCTTCAAAGCTTTGAAGAGGTGAGATATTCCAAGCTGGCAGCTGTGAATTACCATATCAAAAATATTAAAAAACAAATTGTAGAATTATTTTTCTCCTGCCTGAGGATAGAGAAGAAATTTTAAAGTGAAGCCTTAAATATTGTGATTTTTATTGATTATTATTGATAAATCCTATTGAGTTAACTTTAGTCACAGTTACAAAAGAAAAAAAGGAGGAAAAGAAAAAGAAATAATAATTGAAAAAAGTGGGCATGTGGTTTGTAGTTAGAACTCAATTATGCAGCAGTATACATTTATCTCTATAACCAGAATGATTGTCATGAGCTTCCATTTTGTATTAGTCCTAAAATAGTACTTAGTCTTTTCTAAGTAAATTGATTCAAACTCCGATTCCTCTCCTATTTTGATCATCAGAGGACATTTTCCTGCACCTCCCCACTCCCCAGGTGTGTGGCTGCATGCCACCTCTTCCTTGTGTATGATCTCTTAATTCTCTGTTACCTTATTCCTTCACGTAGAACTTGTCCTATATGGTCCTTACATGTATCACCAGGATCTATCTCTTGAGAGGTAATTGAGTAACTGAAGTAATCTATAATATCCTTCCTTGCCCAGGTCAACAGACCATGTACACGACTGTGTCCTGTGTCTTTGCCAATCTCAGAATTAGAAGCCAAAGGAAGGAAGGTTCCATCCAATACGTTACTGCACTAACTCTTGGCCACAAGTAAGTGAGCTGGCTGCCTCCAGGCCTCACACTCTGTCTGAAAGGCCATATGCACAAGGAATGTCCGCTCTTGCCTGTTCATCTTGGGGAATCCAGGGAGTGAGGCCTCTCACATATCCCTAGAATCAGAGCTATTTCTGGGGTGCCTGGCACCAGGACTCACCATGGAAGGTAGCAAATGCCCAGGGATCTCATTCTGCTATTACACTGAGGTTCTTTTCTCATATTCTCCTGCTTCCTTCCCTAGTAGACACAGTCTTCGTTGAGTTCAAATAATTTGAAAGAGGATGATTAACTTCTTTCATTTGCTATCACTGCTAGTTCTTAAATTGCTTCATTTTACAATGACCTCATAGTTTGGAACTTCAAACGTAAAGATCTGCTGCTTTTTTCTCTTGCCACATTCTTCTATCTCCCATTGCACAGTAAGTGGTGACCCAATATCCTATAACCCACATTGGTTATGAGTTCAAATAGTTGTAGGTAAGAGAAAAAAAATTGCTATCACAAATCATTGAAGTCATATAATCTGATATTAGAAAGTTCTGCATTTTATTCTTGACTCTTCAGTTTTCTAACGGTAACCTTTAGTGGTTTACTTGCTATCGGCTTTTAAATTTACCATGCACATAATAATAATATTAACTGAGACTGTTTGTATGTATTGCATTTGTTCTCTTCTTTACATCATTTAATCCTGTCAAAAACTCAGTGAGTTTGATGGCCTTCATTTTTTAGTATTTATGGAGCAATTCCCATTAACTGCATTACTGGCATAGAATAGAAGGTATAAATAATAGTAACTCTTCGTGAGATGGTTGAAAAATAAACATAACTGGTGATCAACCTGACTCTTAAAACACATTCATGGGGACAATATGTATTCACATAGATAAATTCTAAAGGGATATTATCTATCAAAATATATAACTATTTTCTGGGTCTGATCATATCTATGAATATATGAAAACATAGTTTTTCTTTTATCCTTTATTCCTTCAAATAGTTGTAATTAAGCATCTATTAATATTAAAGTATAGAATGAGGAAAATTCTATTTAAATCACTAATTATTGTATTTCTCTTCTGTAATTTATATTGGGAAATTTATTTTGCCTAAGCTTTTCTGGTGAAGAAAAAACTTGTTTTTATATTTTCAAAATATTTCCCTGAGCATGAAACCTTAGAAGTTTCTTGATAATCAAAGTATTCTTCTCCCATCTGCTTGGGTTGAGATTAATACAAATATTTAGGGTTGGCACATATCACATGGGATGTTCTAAATCTGGAAGCATTTTTTTTTTCCCCAGAGACTGGGTCATTTAATAATGCAGTTATGGAGGCCGGAAGCATTAGACAGGATGGTGGAGCAGTGGTTGGCTAAGGTATCCTCTACATAAGTGTTCTGACCTGTTTTGAGTGCTGAAAGAGATGTCAAGGGTCTGCATTAAGCACTAAACCAATGCCATGCATTTTATCTGCAAATCAGAAGATTCCATGGAAACGAAAGAGGACTGGATAAAGTCACAGCAATATTTCTGTGTTTAAGAGGTAGTTCTCATATTCCTTTTAAGGGTTCTCTTCTGATTACTGACACAACCAGTATGATGTTTGGGAGAAGATCAGGAAATCCAAAAATCAGTGTCTCTGAGGAGAAAGGAATCTGTCCTTTTTAGATCTACTACTCTGGTCTGGCAGTTTTGTGTGCATTACCTACATTTCCTTTTGCATTTTGTGACTGGCCTTGAGGAAATAAAGGGTGTAACAAAAAGTGAACACATTTGACACTCTGATTCTTGTATTGATTTTTCTACTTGCTTTGTCTTGATGACTGAGTCTCTCCAAGCCTCGCTGAGTGGTTTTGTTTGCAAACTATACTTCTTCTATGGCTGGAAAAAAATCATTTCTTATTATTCTGGCATGGCAATGTTGTGAGGTTTTCATGGAAACAAAGTTAATGAAGTCAGCCCCTTGTGCAGGTACTTTGTAATGATTTCATTAGCATCCATACAAAAACTCCCTAGCAAATGATATTTGCAATATAAATTCCCAGTGTAGACTTAGCGTCTTTCAAAGTGATAGCACACAGTGTATAACAGCAGTGTGCTGCCTTAGTGTCAGAGTTTGACTGAACTGGAATTATATTACAGTTTTACTTTCTTCTCTTCTCTTCCATATGGTGTCACACACCAGCACAGAATAATGCTAATCCCATTGCCACAATAGATTGTAAAAGATAGGTTTGTACCTAGTAATGTTTTTAGATATTTCAGTCTATATATTTAATGCCTATAGAAAAGTTGTTCAGATTTCAGATGTGGACTTTGTTGACAATCTGCTTTATTTTGCAGCAATGTTATTTATTTGTTGCCTGCTTAAGAGTAGCACCAAAGAGAACCTCCTTTTTTTGTTTGTTTGTTTGCATGTAGGTGGAGTACGAAGGTAGAGCAGCTAATGTATCTCTGAAATGAGTTTCTGGATATGTCTTGGTGAGGACACACAAGTTTGTGTTTTGAAATAGCTGGTGTTTAATTAACAGCTGTAGCTGTGAAAGCTCTGATTATATAAACAAGACAAATTTAGAGTTGACTTATTTTACAGTGTTTCTTCAAACTAGAGAAGATGTTAGAAGAAAGCAGGCATTATGTAAAATATATTGCATTTTAGTATTTTCACACTCTACTGTAAGAGGAAGGAAAAAACAGGTAAAAAACAAATTACAAAGAAATAATCAGGCAGGTAGTTTTAGAAATATTTACCATTAGGGTGGTACAGCCACAAGTCTAAAATTTTAAAATAGAAGTTGGTTCTTTGAAGATAACAACAAAGTCAAAAACTGGAGTAGTAATTGCATTTTTTAAAGATTCTCAAGTTCATGACCTCCTAGATGAAAAAATAAAGAATCAATTAGAGTTTCTTTTAAGCAATGTGGTCACAGGCTAAAGGTAAAACTGGCTAAAATTTGAGATGCTTGGGCATTTAATATATGCTCCTAAAATGAGAAGCCAGCCATCTACCAGTAAAGTCAGGGCATGATGTAGAGGCAGTTTGGGGGCTTCATGCATAAGTAAGTGCAACAGTGACCTTGGCTGTCAGGAAAGAAAAATCAACAAGTAAATAGTTGAATGGATATGACAGATGTGAGTTAACAATGTGATTTTACTGTTATTAGTCACTGAAGAGAATGTTTGCTGATTTTGAAAACATAGCTTTTTAACTCCATATATGAAAACTAAGCTACAGAGTAGCATAATTCATTAATAAGAAATTTGATTTCATTATGATAAATTAAACTAGGCATTTTTATCTCCTAAACGAACTAATGAGAACTAGGCCTATACATTATCATGTTCGAACCCCAAAATGAAAAATCAGCTTTGATGCTCTTGTCATAATGTGCATAAACAACACATATAACCTTTAAAGGGAATGTGTTATGTAACTCTCACATCGAAAGACATAAAATATACCCAATAAATAAATTAAGTTGAATTGCATAGTATGCACTGATGAAGGCAGTTGTAATTTCATAATTAATTATATTTTATAATCTACCTAGTGAAAGAATAAACACGTTAGTGTATCCAAACAGATTTTCATATCACTGGGTTTTCTAGTTTATATAAGATTATCTGGGAGTAATTATGAGTGTTTATCGAGCTACACATTTCTCTTTTACATTAAATAGTTAACTTGTTACATAACGATTCAGGAGATAACAATGAAAATAATTATAAATGACTTCATATTACCATGATATATGATTATATTAGGGTTGAGAGTAAATAATGGGCATATTCTTCAATGGCTTTTAATTATCCTCTAATGCAACTTTTCTAAAATGTGAGCCTGCTCTTTTTATTAAACTTAATTTTACCCCCGTTTGCTGAGTGAGGGTGTCTATAAGATGGAATAGCATGCCAACAACAGCAAGCCAATGAATTGTTGTTATAGTTTTTTTCATTTCTTAATTATAATGAGCACATTTATTTTTTACAATTCATGTTTATTTTATTTTTATCTCCTCACATTTGTTTTAGCAACATAACAAGCACATTTAGAAAATAAAGAGAACAGAGGCACACATATTTCAGTGGAGCACTCGGGATGGCATCTTCAGATTAAAAAAAAAAATCACATGTTGTCCCAGGAGTAAGAGTTAGAAGAAGAGCTTTAAATAATATCTAAAAGACTGTTTATAGCCCACATTGCATTAATTCATCAAGCCGGGTGCAGCAGGGGTCACTACCATGTCTGAGTTTCTCATTTGTTATTAACATCTTGGGCGAAGAGTAAGATGCGTGTTAATAAAACATGTCAGTGCTTTACAAATTGATAAGAGGCATGATATCACCCAGTCATGGATTATGGAGAACTCACGTGCTCCTCATGGACCTGAATGACAAACTGCAGTGCCGGAAGTCTCAACAGTTCCTGTGAGAACGTGCCCTCCACTTTCAGCAACAGGATTTTGAGAGGTTCATGACTTTCAACTTTCCTAAGCCTGATGAATCTGAGAATCTACGGTCCTGTCAATTTGATCTTTGCCCCTGTATTTGTCCCACAGAAACATTTGATTTTCTCTGCTGCTCTTCATTCTTTTGATATTTCTGACCTGAGCAGGTTAATCAAAGGTTGTTCTGAAGTGAACATTTTCCTCAGGGAGCGAGCCGCAGGCCATTCGTGTGACAGCAGAAGACCAGGCTCAACCCAGAAGTTATTCCTTAGGGCCAAAGGTCTCAAAGACTTTTGTCTGTTACATTCTTGCAAGAAACACATTTAACTTTAATAAATACAAAAAAAGTCGATCCCACAAAGCTTATGTAACACTCTCAAAACAGGTATTGTTCTGGTTTCTGAAAACTTATTTTTTCCATTTCCTTACTTGTTGATAAAGGTTCTAATTTTATTTCTCTATCTAGTGGAAGTCTCCTGAAAAAGGGGTCCTGAATATGAATTACAATCATCTTGCTGTGAAAATAATAAAGAGTCCTCTCTGGGTTTTGTCCATGATAGTAGCGGCTATGGAATGTTAAAATAAAGTAGGAAATTTCAGTTGTGACTATTTGCTACCTACTAGTACAGTGAATAGTTATCAGAAAAAAATCACTCAAAATCAGGCACAAGAACTCTGATACATGATTTTTTTTAAAGTTACAATTTATCTAAATGGGTTACATGAAATTATTCATTTTAAATTGTTCAAATACTAACATCATTCTACTTTTCTTATTTTTAAGGCATTCTAGGTCAATAAGTTATCAGTAGCAAAGAAGAGATAGTCAATTTTACCTGAAACTTTATTTTAATGACATATATACATATATTATATATATATGTAAAAAGTTTCTGAATTACAGTCATAGGACATTTTTTCTTCAGCATTTATAATCTCTATGACCTTGAATAAGCCAAATATTCCTTACTTTCTTAATTTTGCAACATATTAAAATAATAGTGATAGAAGATTAGATTTAGGAGTGACCACAACAGTCATCTCGCTGGTTCCACATACAATCCCTTACCAAAAAATCATCTCTCATTTCTTTCTCCAAAAAGTTCCTATCCTCACAGTATTACAGAATAAGTAATATAGGTAATGTAAAAAACTTATTTAATAATTTGTTTGGAAAATGGAATAAAAACCTAGCAAATCATAAATTATTATCCATGAAAGCCAAAATGAATTAGAGATAATGTACAAGGTTGGATTTATAAATAAAGCAAATAAAGAAACCTTAAGTTATTAAATATTTTCTCTAATACATATATAGCCTGTCTAATGTCATGAAAGAGAGGGCATTTTAAGGCTAAGATTTGTAGATTGTAACAAATATAAAATTAAAGTTTTATTTTTCAAACAACAAGCAAAAGTTAAAGGCAAGATATCCAATTTTGTAGAAATTGAAAAACTAATACTAGAAATGCTATGGAAAATAGCTAATAATGGTTAAGTAAATCTTGAGAAAGGAATTTAGAGGACTGATACATTTTTATTATAGCTATTGGAATGTAATTAAAACAATGAAGTATTGATACAAAATAAAATGAAATAGAGATTTTAGAAATAAGTGTACACACGAGTTCACCTAATTTAATAAACAACAACGACAGAAAAAACATGGGGTAGTTTCACTTCATTACAGTGAGAATAAATGTTCAGAAGATGTGTTAGAACAGTCAGCTCTCCGAAGGAAAATGAAAAGTTAGTATTGACCCCTACCTCACACTACAGATAACATTCACCTGACATGGATCATAGGATTAAGCTTGACAACTTCAAGACACAGGATTGAAGAAGACATTTGCAATACAGGTATTTGTCAAATGACTCAAATTCAGAATGTGTAGCTACCCTTTTCACATGAATAAGAGAAAGGCAGAGGATCCAACAGGAGAAGAAAAAGAAGATATCCAAGTGGCAGATAAACAAAGGCAGATATTCTCAACAGCTCTGGTTACTCATGGAAACCCAAACTTAAATTAGCAGCTGATATGACTATCTACCAATACAGAAGGCTAGAAACGTAAACACCAGTCTTAAGGAGGGTCTGCAGGAAGCAGTTTTATGCTAGTGAGAGTTTGAATTGATACAACTACTTTGAAAACACAAGTTTTGCAGTGTCTACTGAAGCTGAGTATGTGCATATACTCTCTGGCTCAGAAATCCTACTCCTAAGCACACACCCTAGAAATGCATATATGTTTTCACCAGAAAACCTGTGCAAATATTGTAATAGCATCACTGTTTGTAATATAGCCATAAGCTGAACACAAGCTCAGCACAGTCAACATACCTCCAATATGTTGCTGCACTGTGATGTTGTTGTTTACATATCTGCTTCTGCCCAGAGGAAAACTTCACGTGATCCATCAAACACTGACAGTTTCTACCTCAAACCTTCACCCTTTCCTATTATTAATCAGTTATTTAAGTGACTCAGCCTTGTTCTTTCAATATCTCACAAAAATTAGTGAAATACATTTTGCATATCATCACATCTCTTTCAATCCTCTCTTTAAAAGTAAGGCTTCATTCACTTGCAGTGCTCCAAGAAAACCTCAGAGAAGGAGCTTCCTATACAGATCCTTTGTGATGAAAACAAACATGTTTGCTGAGTAGAAGTGTTTTCTCAAGGGAATAACTAGCTGATTGATCACCACATCATTAAACAGACTCTTGGAAGCCCAGTCCAGCAGTCCACCTAATGTCAATGTACAGATGCAATGCATCAGCTCAAAATCATTTTCTGTATATTTACAAGAGGAAAATAGCAGATGGGGCCAGCCACTGTGGCTCATGCATATAATCCCAGCACTTTGGGAGGCCAGGGTCGGAGGGTCACTTGAAGCCACGAGTTCAAGACCAGACTGGGCAACATGGCAAGACCCCATCTCCATAAGAAATAATAACAAAAATATAATTAGCCAACTGCCAGGCCATGTGCCTGTAGTCCCAGCTACTCAGGAGGGTAGGGTGGGAGGATGATTTGAGTCCAGATGTTGGAGGCCATAGTGAGTTATGCTCACACCACTGCACTCCAGCCTGGGCAACAAAGCAAGATCTCCTTTCCAAAAATATTTTTAAAGAATTAAAATCACAAATAATCATTATATATGCAGTTTAAGAATCAAGAGTATATTTGAACATGTTTTGATGAAAAGTATTTAGTAATCACTTGAGTTAATTTCATACATATAATTTACACATTTGTCTATTGGAGTTATCTATATAAATGAGATATAAGTACAATAAATATCTGAAGAGGGTTTTTACAGTAGTTGCCAATATTATCTTCCCAGGGAGTATCTTTGCTTTCTGTTCAAGTGTGATTATTTGTTTGCTCACTCTTTTAGTTTGGTCTTGCCTGGCCATTATGTTTTAGTTATGAAGTAGTTTAGTTTAAATGCTTATTCCTTGAACTGTACAGGCAAAGGTTTTGAAATTCTCTGTGGCATTAACATAATGAGCAGAGAAATCAGAGTAGGCTGGCATGTCCCTTAATATTTAATATGAAACATAATGAAGTGACGATAGAAAAAGCACTAGGAGAAGAAGAAATAAAATCCTCTAAGTGTGAAACCATCATTTAATCTGAGGGAACGTCCTAGCCCATTTTGTGTTACCCAAATGCAATACTCAGTGTTGTTGATTTTTGATAGCATTGTCATCAGATAACTAATTGCAGCATTAATGGTCATGGGGACTGAATAGCTGGGCAGTTTCATTCCACAAATAACAGCTGTAGCAGTCAACTGTAAAGGAAAGGAAATAAGAGAACTGGAATAAGGCAAAGAAGGCAATGCTTCTTATTGCACCATGGTCAGATGGAAGAGCTGCGAACCAGCCGCAGGACTTAACCTGAGTAAGCTTGCCTAGATCAGAGACTCTCAGATGGAGATGGAGTCCTGTGCAAGGTGGATAACTGCCTTGTCCCTGGCCACATTGTGAATTAGAGCCAGGGTGAAAGACACAATTTCTAACCCCAAAACCAATGGGCTTTTTTGTTTTTTTTTGTAATTTATTCACTTTTTAGTCTTAGGTTGGTGCAAAAGTAATTGCGGTTTTTGCACTACTTTTAATTCATAGCAGATAATTCTAAAATCAGCTCAATTGCTCTAGAAAAAAAAATGAGAAATTATTTACCACAAACTTTCAGTGTTTTAAGCTGAAATGACTCTACTCTCCCGCACACAACCCAGCAGACATTTAAAAGTTTTAGTTTACATAAATTGCTTATTGTCTTTTCATGACCATGTTTATTTCTTCATTACCATTTCATTAACTGGTATTTAATTTTAAAAGTTTTAGATAATATTTAGCCTGCAATTTTAACTTTTAAAAGAATAATGATGAAGGCCAGGTGCAGTGGCTCATGCCTGTAATCCCAGCACTTTGGGATCCCAGCACTTTGGGACGCCAAGGCAGGTGGATTCTCAATTTACTTTCTTCAGATCCATCAAAGAAATCACTATCTGTGACAGCAATAGCCTCATGAAAGGTATGTCTTAAATAATAAATGTATGTCTTAATTAATAAGACTTGAAAGTTAAAATGACTCCTTAATCAATGGGCTATAGAATGGACATTTTGTTAGCAGACATGAAAATAACAATAATCTTCTTACACATCTCCATCAGAACTCTTGGGTACATTGTCAATAAGAAATAATATTTTGGAAGAAATATTTTTCTGAGCAGTAAGTCTCAGCAGTTGTCTTAAAATAATCAGCACATCATGCTGTAAGTTTGTCCTTTGAATCTCTGAAGTCAGGCATTGACTTTTCCTCTCTAGCTATGAAAGTTCTACATGTCAGCGTCTTCCATTATAGGCTATTACATCTACATTCACATTCTCTTGTCTAGTGTAGCTGCTGCCATCAATGATCTTAGTCGGAGCTTCTAGTTAACTTGCTGCAGCTTCTACATCACCATTTGCTGCTTCGCTTTGCACATTTATGTTATAAAGATGTATTCTTTCCTTAAAAACCTCATAAACCAACCTCTGCTGGCTTCGAACTTTTCTTCTGCAGCGTTCTATCCTCTCTCAGCCTTCACAGAATTGAAGAGAGTTGGGACCTTGCTCTGGATTAGTTTTTGGGTTAAGGGAATGTTGTGGCTGGTTTGATTTTCTATCCAGACCACTAAAGTTTTCTCCTTATCAACAATAAGACTGTTTTGCCTTCTTATTATCCATGCCTTCCTTAGTGTAGCACTTTTAATTTCCTTCAAGAACTTTTCCTTTGCCCACACAACTTGGCTAACTATCTGATACACAATGCTAAGTGTTTGGCCTATCTGAGCTTTCAACATGCCTTCTCATTAAGCTTAATCGTTTCTAGCTTTTGATTTAAAGTGAGAGATGTTGGACTCTTCCTTTCACTTGAATACTTAGAGGTCATTAATTGGCCTAATTGCAGTATCATTGTGTCTCAGGGAATAGGGAGGCCCAAGGAGAGGGAGAGATGGGAGAACAGATGGTTGGTGAGGCAGTCAGAACACACAGGACGTTGATGTATTAAGTTAACTGTCCTATGTGGGTGTGAGTCATGACCCCCCTAAACAATTAAAATTAACATCAATGAATACTGATCACAGAATGCCATAACACATATAGTAATAATGAAAAAGTAAAAAATATTGCAAGAATTACCAAAATGTGACGGAGACATAAAGTGAGCTCACGCTGCTGGGAAAATGATGCCAATACAGTTGCTCAACACAGGCAGTCACAAACCTTCAGTTTGTAAACAAATGTAGTATCTCAGATGCACAATAAAATGCCTGTAATGAAGATATTTGATGTTAGATCTGTTATCCTTTGTGTAAAGAACACTTGGTGTTTAAAAAATTATTTTAATGTTTTCCAACCGTGCCTTCCCAAACTGCAAACCTCTGGAATAATACTCTAGAGTTCTAAAAATCTTTGTTTTGAAAAAACTCCATCTGTCCTGATTTTCAATACTCAATGTCTGGAAAGGACAAAAAACTTGTCCTTCGCTGCTCCCCTCTCACACCAGGTTAAGGTCACAGAACACCTGTGAGACTCATCTGCAGTTAGAAAGCCAAACTTTCAGCTTTTTCCTGCCTTGCCTTCACAACCCACAGTTTTCCATAACCAGGCATCCGTGAATTTCACCCTGAATTCTAACTCTGTGAGCTCCTAACTGGTAAGACAAGACATTTTGAAATCTGTCTAGAGAGCACACCAACTTGGATGGGAGGTGGGAGGAAGTCTCTTCGCAGGAGGACGAGGAGCAGGCTGTCAGTGGGACATGGAGTGTGCACGTGCTCTTGCTCAGCAACGCCAATGAGGCTTTTGGCAGAGCCATACAAGTTCACTCTGTCAGTCACACTTGTGGACTTTGAAATGACTTCAAACACTCACACACACTGCTAAAAGTGGAGACTTGGACATTGAGGGACCTGATCTTACTTGGGGAATGGATGCTTACTGTATAGAGCTTTTTTTTGTTTGTTTGTTTCTGTTTTTCAAGCAGCTTGGAGATCTCAGTAGAGCTAGTGTTTTCAATTGAGAGCTCTGGAATCCCCCTGCTTGCGTGAAATCTCATTGCATGTCCCGCCACTTGCAGTCTAGTGAGCTCATCTGCAAAACTGGTATGAAATAGACATTATTAAGGTGAAAACCTGGTTTAAGTCCCACCGGTCTGGAGGACAGACTTGCTTGCTCTGTGGAAGCCTTGCTGACTGAGGTCACTGAGTAA
This sequence comes from Macaca nemestrina, assembly GCF_043159975.1. NCBI lineage: Eukaryota > Metazoa > Chordata > Mammalia > Primates > Cercopithecidae > Macaca > Macaca nemestrina. The sequence continues at coordinate 123,924,998 of NC_092128.1, forward strand.
AGAGTGGCAGAAGGCATTTTGGTGCACGGCTGTACCTGTAGCCACTACAATAGAGAAAATGTTTGCCCTATATGTCAGAAGGCCTTAAACAAGTAAATTGTGCTATAGGTAAATCTATTACAGGTAAACCAAAGTAACCATGACCTAGAAAGATTAATTCATGTTAGATTAGCTAAATAGCTAGGAAGAGTCAAATTAGCACACTTGCTTTCTAATCAATATCCCTTCAATGATAGTGTAGTAACTTACTATTTATTAATCACAGGCAAGCATCTTTTGTCTCCGATTGGATCAGAATTTCCCTAGGCATGTGGGGTATTGAGCTGTGCCTTCAAATCACACTATATTCACGACACACCTTCCTGGGGTGCCCAATGCACTGCATGATAAATTATTATACTTAAAAAATAGTTACATGGTAGAATCATAAACAATCTCTGAAACATTTAAGATAAATTAAAAGGCTTGAAATTACTTCTTTATTGGGAATACCACCATGTATTTTAAATTTGGTATCTGCCTTTATTTACTGAAGTCTCAGTAAGGAAAAGGAAATATATTGAAATTTACTGTTCTCCCTCCTACATAATTGCACTGGCTTCAGATATATACTGCATCAAAGCCAGGTGTCAAAATCATGAACAGTCTGAGCTTAACTGAGAACCTGACTTTCTTGGTTATGACATGTATTTAGAAACATTGAGGTTGACTCAAGTGTTCCTTCAATCCTGGGTTTAAATACCATCTTGGAGGAAAACGGTTATCTATTTAGAGCACCACTCAGCCCCTCTCTCTTTTGCAGACAAAAATGAACAAAATATTCTTATTGTCTTTGTGTATATTTGACATGTGTTCTGTTCTTTATTTTAAAGACTCATTTTTACTTGATGATTCCCCTGGTCTTTTTCTCCTCAACCTGTGTGAGCTATGATGGTAGGTTCTAGTTCTTCCAACTCCATTTGCACCAACGTTTTAGATTTCTCAAGGCTTTTCCTCCTGTTTTACTAAGTTTTGAGTTCTACTCTTTTGGTTACTTATTGGAGCCATCCCGCCCTTCACATACATACACACATACACACACACACACACACACATCTTCTTATAACCTTTCTAGCTAAACGTTTTCCATATTTCACTTTTTATTGTCCAGAGGAAAAGTGAATATAGTTAGCAGATACTACTCTGATTCAGCATGAACACATTGTTCTTTATGGATTCTGGAAGTTTTATAGCATTGAGTTTTGGGCCACAGTGGGCCAAGATTCAAGGATTGCTCTCGAAACCTGTAAATCCACTTTTCAGGAATTAGCACAAAATTCCTCTGCCCTCCTTGCTCCTGGTGCAGCTCCTATTGGCAAACGTTTTACTTTTGATATTACCTACAATGTTGAGTAAGGTGCACCTTCAAATCACACCATATTCACGACACACGGAATCCCTGCAAACTACCTGTAACTGGCAGTTTTAGATTCATACAATTTTAATTTCTTTCATCCATTCCTGAACATAATCTTACAGGAATTCATTAAATTTTAACTCTAAAATATAGTTGACATATGAATTCTTCCTTCAGACCAATCTCATAAGGCAAGCATCACATCCTTTTATTCTTGACTGCCAATCTGCTAATATGGAAACGTAGAAGTCAGTAGTGATATATGTACACATGACAAAATTGGACTCAGGTCAAATGAGCGACTTTTTCTTTATTGCTGATTTACTTCGCCCAAAGCAAAATCATCTGTGCTCTGCTATCACTGCATTGAGAGAGAAAAGATTCATTTAAGCCATTTTAAAAATGTCTGGTGTGTATTCTCTTCATTTCACAGTTTTTCCATCTCACAGACTGCTTAACAGATTGTACTGTGAGCCACATGTTGAGTACAATATTTATTACATTGGAACACTGTAAAATCTTGCTGGATTTTAGCAAGAAAAAGAAGAGTACATATAATTCACCTAAACAGTAGAATAAAAACGACATTTATTTTTAAATAAAGTTCATTTTATGCAAAAGCAAACACCATCAAAATGATACATTTCTTGAATTTCTCAAATTAGAATATTAAAAGCAATATTTTCATTTGCAATTTTTAGTGTTGTTATTTAGTTACAAATCCTGAGAATGTTAATCTGTGATGCAAGTAGAAAGCCTCTTAACTTTAAACAGCCTCTGGGATAATATAATTACATCTATAAATCTATAGTAAATATTTTGCCTAACCCCCCTCTGATGTAGACAGAACTCTGAATTTTGATGTTTAAATGTTTTAAACACAAAATAGGATGTGCTCTGATTCATTTAAGAATGACATCCGCTAGTGTACACAGTCTCCAGGCTGATTTCTGAGAAAACAGATATCAAAGAACAGAGCAAATATGAGCTTCTCTCTGAACCTGAGAGCAGACAGTTCTCAGCAGCTGCACTGAAAGGAGACACCCAGCAGCTGATGGGATTATGCAATTTCTGAGTTTACAAAAAAATTAAGTTATTGATACCAATGTTATTTCCACCAGCATTATCTGGGTGTTTTCTGTCACGCTGCTGTGGGTTTTATTGGTAATTTCCTATTGAGTAAAGAGTGTTGCAGATTCAGGCAATGTTATGTTCTGGGGGGATATCCTGACAACCCAAATGTTCATTTGTGTAAAAATGGGAGGAACTCGAGAAAGAAGATCCCATCAGCAACACAAAATTAAATGCTGTGCATCTCTCAATTCTTCAGAAAGTGCAGACACTTGATTCTTTTTCATCTAGTTTGTATAGATCCTTATTCCATTAACTGACTCCATTAGCTAACGTTCTAGAAATTAGCCTATATCTCTTGGCCAGAGATGCTTAACCCAAACCTGAAGCATGATAAGGACACAAAAGTACAAATATTATCTTTCAGTTGATTTGACATCATTTCTTTTGTCATGTTTCATTCAGCAATACTGAAGCAAGAACAGAAGCCCACATGACAGATGTCTTTCCCTTTGAAACGGCCCTTTTCACAGGAAGTAGAAGGAGTCCTGGAGGATGAACAAAAAGAGCTTAAGATTGATTACAATTAATTATGTCATTGATTTACTTTGTCACTATGTATTTAGCAAATATGGACAAAACGTTCCAAAGGAAATAAATGTTGCCAGAAGGCAGGAGATCCGCAGACCCAGGGGTATTAATACTGCTCTCCATTTCTCATTTTAGAATAAACATGAGAGAGGGTGTGGGGAAATCTAATGAGTTAAAAGTGGGAAGACATGGAGGAAATTAGTTCTAAATATTTGAGTAATTAACCATCATCATCAATACCTCATAAATAGCCAAATCACCCCAAGTCAACACATTCTATTTTCTCTGCATTATGTGTTTGTTTTACTATATTTTTTCTTCATTTGGCAGACAAAAACAAAGTGTCTATTATATTTCAGACACAAAGATAAGTGCACAGGGTATACAGAGATTAAAGATATCATTGTATTAGTTTCATATTTTAAGCAAAACGGATCTGACTATGAAATTACAAGCACGTAGCTTATTTTGCTTAAGGCCGCCATGGGGAAGCAACGAATCTGTACCTTAATTAGGCCATGGAAATCCATGAGGCTGCCTTCACTTGGCTTTCTGCTGTTTGTTTTGCATCAGTAAAATCCATAGACTCTGAAGGAGAGCTCAATCATAATTAAAAGTGTTATTGAACTAAACACAATTACCAGTGTTTACCACATTTTATAATGCTATTGGCACCAGAAGCAAAGTTCAAACTAGTTTTCTTGTCTGCACTCTTGTTAGGCATGGTTTAAAAAATGTCTAATTAAATTTGGTAATGGCATGTGCCAAAATCAGATTTGGAAAATTTGCTGACTTACAGATCAAGGCATTAGGACGTTACTATTCACTTACCATTGCAACCAGGAAAACTCCTAGTTCAACACTAAAACACTGGTGCTCTTGGCTGATATTTTCTTTAGGGATTATAGTCCTGACGCCTTATATTTACACTGCAATTGCCTTATTAAAACCAAAAGGGTTTACCATTTGATAGTATAATGAGGTCAGTACTACAAAAAATTATTGCTTGTGAATATAATTACTAGGCTAATAATAATTTCTTCAGAAAGCAAATATCTGAGTAAATAAAGATAATATCAAAAAAAGGTTTTCTTATTTTTTATCAAACTAAATAAAATGTTAATGATGCACTTAATATATCAGTTATCGTGTATTCTAAACAGCGAAAGAAAGATTTTAGTAAGGATGAAATAATCATGACTTGAATAAAGAACTGAATGTACACACACATGAATTTTGCTATGGTTTTCTCTAATATTCCCAAAAGTTCTTCTATCAGCATTTTTTCCTATTCTTTTCAAGACAAGCATGATGTACTAAGCAGTGAAGGTTTATGTCTTATTCATTCAGAATATAACAGGACATAATAATAAACAGAAGTTTGTTCAAAACTAACAGTGCAAATGTCTGAAAATGAAGAAAGTGAATCTTCTTCTTGTCTTCTAAATTCTTTGGTGACTCTCTTGGACTCCAAAATTGATGGGCAGACCTCCTGGACAGTGTTGGAGGCTCTTGTTTCTGCCTTGACTTACTTACTCTACTTGTTTGCCTGGAATGCTGGACTGCCAACACCCTCCACTACCACCTTCACATGTGCCGGGTGGATATCTGCTAACATTTTAGGTTGACTCTACAACCCCAAAATTATCGTCACTATAAAGGCTTCTCCTTTAAACAACAGTAGTCTTCATAATTTTCTCTTAGGCTTTGTTGTTTTATTTACTTTTATCATTTTTCCTATGAAAATATACTTTACTTATCATTGCTTTTTAATTTACTTTTCCATTTATGTTTTGCACTACACTATGAACCCCTTGTGTTCCAAGACTGTGTATTATTTTTTGTACCTTGACATTTAGTACTTTCTCACAAATAGCAGATGTTTAAGACATATTTAGTGACTGACGGCATGAAGCTGGACAAAGTTAAGGCTGCTAAATTATAGTTCATTTATTAAATACTAAGTTAAAGGTCAGCACGAGTAATTAACAAAATTTTGGTCAGACAAGTAGTTGAGGAGTGCTGAGATGACATTATTACATCATACGATTATATAATTTGACATTGATCTCCCTCTAGCTTCAAAATAAGTGAAAATTTAAAAAGAGTCACAAGAAAATAATCAATTTTGCTGTGTATGAGTCAATTTCACTCTATTAAAGGTCTTTGAAATTTTAAAAAATTATATGAGAATTACTTTTCTCAAGGGCTACTTCATTTTTAGTTGCCCAATCATTAAAGTTTGTATCCTAATAAGACCAAATCTGGGTGAATTCTCATTCCAGAAAATTAGAACTTAATCTAAGGGAATGCCGACATACTAAAGTTTAAAATAGGTTAGTATAAAAGCTCATTTCCTATGTATTAGTATGACTTTATACAAAAGTGTACATTCTATGATCTTTCATTTTCTTAATCTAGAAAACATTAAAAATAATATCTATTTCATTTTTACTATGAGTTACTTGAATTTAGCTTTATGTGAAAATTTCTGCTTTCTTAACAATCTTCTTGGTTCCTGTAATGTCAAATTTAGTATGTTTATCTTATGCTGGCCTTTCCATCTTATGTTTTATGTGTGGCCTAAATCTTTGTATTCCCAAGGTTCAGTCTCTGAGTTTACTGTCATCAGTCTCTATCCCGATTGTGCCATCTATACTGAAGCCTAGATTTCTCTCCCAATATTCAGCCTCCAAAATAAGATTTCCAGGATGGGATACTCACCTGTCCCCCTCATAATCAGTCCCTATTTATATTCTTAATTTGGTTATCAGCACTACTATCCATGCAGCTGATGAGATAAATCTTTCATAACTTCCCCTACTTCTTCTCCTTGATACCTATACACAAACTATTGCCAAACCGAACCAACTATGCTCCTAGACTTTGCTTAAATCGAGGCCATTCACTTTTGCCCCAAGTATGACTGCATCCTTTCTCACCTGGCATATTTCAGTCATACCCTCACTGCTATCTCTACCTCCACATTTTGCCCCACAAGGTCATTCTCTGAACCACCTCTGGGAGTGGTGTTCAAAATCCCTAAGCTGAACAGGACTCTTCATGTCCTTGAGATATGTATCTCCAGAACAGATGTCTTGTATGTCCCCTAATGACCAACTCGCTTTAATCAATTTTCTTATCTGATGCTGTTCTTCTTGGGGTATATTTTCGCCTTCCTTGACTTGGTTCTCTCCACAACATGCGATTCAGTTTTTTTCTTACCCAATTAGCCCTCCTCAACTCCTCTCACACAATCCTATGTATCTGCCTCTGCAATTTTAATGTGTTATAATCCCTCCACTGAACTCAGGGTCCTTGAGGGTAGAAAATGTGGGGTTCTCTGTCTCATGATCAGCACTGAACGTACTTCTTTGCACATGGTAGGTACTTAATACACATATTCTATATGGATATATGTCCATTCATACACAAGCATTAATTTAAATAGTTTAATTCAATAAACAGTGACTATTACGTAGCTGACATCCTTCAAAGTACTGGTGAAACAGCATTGAACAAAACCTACAATAATCTGTGCCTTTGTGGTACTTACATGAAACCCAAATTCAAAGTAGTATATACAATGCTTGCCATATATCTGATTAATCTAATTTTAAGTTATAAGACCAAGATTTTTTTAAACAGCAATTGAGAATTGAAGATCCCACTGAAAATTACATATTTAGTTAAGTAGCATATCTGTGATCACTTTCTATGAGTATTTAAAATGAACGTATGTGTTACTTATTCCTCTACTGAGGGATTTCCTTACTTAGGTTAGGACTTGTGCTACTGGTACTGGCTCCTGAATACAGCTTAACAGTTCTTTGGATCAAAATATGATTTATATTTGGAAATATTTAATCACTTGATGTAAGTCTCTATGGATTGTAAACATATAAAATTCAGAGTCTGAATACTCCATGGATTTTCTAAGACTTCACAAGCTGTTGTAATGTCGTTGAGCATTATTAATAAGGGCTGAGCAGTCCTTCATGAATGACTATAATTTGCCTTATGTGCAGTAAATTATACTCTTGAATATGTTAGGCCAGAAATCAAAATGGATTTGACTTCCCTAGTTCCCCAAAGAACCAATATTTCATCAGATATATTTCATCTTTCTTTCTACTTTTCACTGGTCTCACCATTTATTTTTTCTTCCAACCATAGCTACTGAGCATTTACTATATGGGTGTTACTGTGCTCATTGGTCTATCTGGTGAAGAAAAAAAAAAAACTTTAAACAAAAGAGGAAGATATTGAAAAATGTCCACAAGATACTGAGGTTATCATAGTAAATGGATAACTATACATTGAAATAAGATTTATGAGGGCAAAAATGGAATTCTGATAGATTTCGAGTGGTTTAGGGATGTTTTAAGAGTGGCTTCATTAAGGAAATGACATAAGCTAAGGTACGGAGACATTTACTAAAAGATGTTAGTGGTGCCATTAGAAAAAAAGGAAGAGGACGTAATGTCCATAACAGGTAGAAAAAACAAATAATTAAGATAGCACATGAATAACCAAAAAAGGCACACAGGCATGTGTTGAGTTAAGCTAGACGTATATTTATAGCTAGAATGTAGAACTTGAAGCCTGCTGTGAATAGTTTTGACCTCTGCATTTAATCAACTGGTAAACTACCGGAAAGTTCTAAGGCGAATGCTCACAGGTATGTTGCTTAAAACTCACTCTTGCGTTGAGCAGATTGAAAGGCCAGAAATGCAGAAATGGACATAGAGAAAACTGTTGAGAGAGAATGGCAATATCTGGGGTAGAGTCAAGGGCAATTTAGACTAGGATATGAAAGGAAGTAAACAGAATTAAGAAATTGTAGTAAATAAAATCTAAAGGACTTGTTTAAATATGATGAGGGCAGGTAAGGAAGGGATAAGTAGTAAGATGGATCCCCAGAGATGAGCTTTCCAGAAAGGATGGATGATTGAACCTTCGCTGAGATAAGAATCACTGGGTGAGAGCCAGATTTGAGTAGAAAATCATGGCTTTCACTTTAGACATACTAATTTTTACTGTTTTTGAAATACATTTTGGCCGGGTACGGTGGCTCACGCCTGTAATCCCAGCACTTTGGGAGGCTGAGGTGGGAGGATCACGAGGTCAGGAGATCGAGAGCATCCAGGCTAACATGGTGAAACCGCGTCTCTACTAAAAAATAAAACAGAAAAAAATTAGATGGCCGTAGTGGCGGGCGCCTGTAGTCCCAGCTACTCGGGAGGCTGAGGCAGGAGAATATCATGAACCTGGGAAGCGGAGCTTGCAGTGAGCCGAGATTGTGCCACTGCACTCCAGTCTGAGTGACAGAGTGAGACTCAGTCTCAATAAATAAATAAATAAATAAATAAATAAATAAATAAATAAATATATTTGTCACAATGTTGAATAAACGATTAGAAATGTATATTTGTAGCACAGAAAAATTGGGTGGGAAGATACAAATTTTGATGTCATAGGTATAAAGATGGTTTCTGTGTGTGTATGTGAGTGTGTGTGTGTGATCCTGTGTGTGTGTTTCAAGCTGCATGCAGAGACAATGCTCAAAATCTTGGCCTTAAGGGCAATCAGTGGAACTAACAAACCAGTAACTTGAGGAAATGGCACAATTTTTTTTTTTATTTCAATACATTAAAAATGTGAATAAACTGTATTTTCGGCTTGACACTTCCCTCCTTAAAAATGCCATGAGTGCTGCAAATCCCATAATATAAAGTCATAATTCTTTATATTATCAGTGAAAACCCCTACAGACCGGTGGCAACCAATTTTTAACAATTTTAATCAATGCTAAATGCTTCTTCTCAGGTCTTGACACAATCACACTATCTCCTCTCTTTTTTCCACATCAAAACTCCACCCTTAATGCCTCTCCATCACTCCTCTCCATCAATGCAAAGGCTGAATGCTAAGGGACCAGCTCAAGGGTTATCTCTGTCCAGGGGTTCTTTTCCTAACTTCCCACACACTCCCACCCACCTCTGGTCTACGAAGATCATGGTCACCTCCAAGTTCTCACAATTCTGATTGACTTTATAACTTTCAAGTTATTTATAAGAACTTAATAGGAAGTTTTGAGCAGATATACAGAAACATTTATAAATCTTTTATTTTTATGTAACACACACTCCCAGATAAAGCAAAAAGAAAATTAAGAAAAAAGTACAATGTGTCCTAGCACAGCATCTCCATAATACATAATACAATCTATAAAGGTAGTAATTTTTTTAAGCAACGTATTATAAGTGTGGACAGTGAGTTTTGAGGTGCTTTTAGAAAGCCGAGGTATCTCTACTAGAGTAATTTTGATGATATTAGAAGTAATTGTCCTCTTTTATCTTTTGGGTCTGAGATGAGATGGCTGATGAAGCACGGTGAAGATCTGGCCTCAAATGTTTCTGTGGGAAATGCTTCTTGTGTTTATATGGTTGTCATTTTGGTTAAAGAGCAGATCTTCAGAGACAGACAAGGGGACTTCAGAGCTTGGCTCTATATACATCACAGAACTATTTGGTGCATACCCTACAGAATTGTTTAGAGTAATAGAATTTTTTTAATTCAACCCCACAGATCCTGGCAATTAACAAATCTTATAGTACACTGGGAATTTGCCATCAAGATTACCAAATATGATGTAAACGACTTTGACAGTTTTTGGATGAAATTTTAATAGATTTTGAATGTCATGAACTCCTAAAACAGTCTTTTATTATGATGAATCTGCATGAGACAACCTTTATCGCTTAACAAAATTTTAATTAAAACTAGGCAGAGTTGTGACTGACATGATCAACTGTACAAGGTGCTGGCCCTCATTTTCCCTAAAACCCGGGAAAGAAACGCTCTTTGCATTCATCCGGCAGACAAACTATACAAGGTCAGTTTTTTTGTTTTTCATCTTCCCTACTGAGACTTCCAACAAAGTGACCAAATGGGAACATTTTGATGTAAGACTTTAAGCTCTGTATAATGATGAATGTACTGTAGCTTATAATATCATGAAAGGCATTAGTTTTATATGAAGTGGGAGATAGGAAAAGATCCTATTACGTTGTATAAATGTACTTCAAAGATGATATGGAATGAAACAAACATTTTCTCAAGACTCTTAATCTCATTTTGTTGTTATTGTTTCTGTTAAGTCACAATTAGACATTGCTCTGTCCTTCATCCCCCTCCACTAGGCTGATAGCTAGTAAACATCCCTTGTAAAGGCCATAGCAGTTAAAGTGTTGAAATAATGTCTTACTGAATAAGTGGTTGATGAGCTCCTCCCCAGCTATTTCCTTAAGACTACTCTGTGTCTTCCAAAGATGCAGCAACTCAAAAATTGACATGTCATGTTTTTCAGCCAGGATCGTACAAGGTCTTGCTTTTGCCATTGGGACTTACATCCAGTCTGATAGGGGTGTTCATGCAATTTCAGGTAAGAGCATTTTGAATGTCACTGCTGCTCTTTCAAAAGGCTGCTAGAATTATGTTTTGAAATGACACGTGTGGTTTCTTCATGTTATTCAATCACTTAAAATTATTCAATGGTATTTTGAATGGTAATCAGTCTTAAATCAAGCAATGATGAAGGAAGTGCACAATACAAAATAGGTCCTTCTTGTCACTAATTCCAAGATAGAATGTATATGTTTTCCGAGAACTTTAAAGAGAAGAAAAATAATTGTCCCCCTGTGTTAAACAGCAAATGTTAGACAAAGTAGATTAGCAGACAAAAATTAGTAAAAGCTTCGAAGGATTAAATGATTTACAAATTGAATACATTAAGAATGAATCTATAAACCTATCTAAGCCAAGGATACATACATCAGAAAGGTGCAAGATTGGTTATCTTTAGAATTTTGAAAAATGCGAAAGGCAAAGATTAGAAGAAACAATTTGGTAGTGGCTATGTCCAGGGAAAAGCGAGTTTTGCCTTTAAACTTAAAAATATTCACCTCTCGATAGAATGAAAAGAAAGGAAAATGAATCCATTTATCTGAGGTCTTAGAACTATATGTTATACATATTCAAATTGTATATAATGAGATGATTACAGAACACATATATGGATATATATTCACCTAGATCTCACTTGCCTTTCCATGGGAGGAGATAATTCACTGGTCATAAAAGCTTCACAGCTATTTCTTATTGAAAATTAGTAAACTGTCATTTAATCTACCCTAAACCTTGGCTACAGGGAGAGAATGGCATGATCTTGACAATGTGCATATCCCGGCTCTTTTATCAAGTAAATTTTTCATTGTAAATTAGTAATCAGTATAGTGGCCCACGCAACTCTTTTGTGATCCACACTCAAACTGCTGACAACATAAGGCCTTTGTTCTCAGAAGTCTGAATTTCAAAATTTTAAAAACATAATGAATGTTGTTATGTGAGGCCACTTGGGAGCAGCCTCCTAATCTTCCCAGGTGTGCACAAACAGCTCTGTGGAACAAGAACTGAACAGTCTTCTCTTGCTATATTAAAATATTGTCACCTGGAAACCTCATTGGGATTCCAACACAGTGCACTCTGTGGAGCATTCAGAGTCTCTGTAATGGGGAAAAATTAGCCCTGAACTCAATGCCAAACTGAGCCCACCTAAAATCTTAAAAGTAGACCCAAAAAGATATAATTGTTTCTAATTTAACTGTGTTCTATGACAAAAGTTTAAGAACATTCATAAAGAAACAAAATTGTGCAGCACTAAAATGGTGAAATTTACAATGCTGTCATCAAATCACACATTACCAGACTTGCAAAAGGGTAGGAACATATGACACATAAAAGAGAAGTTACCCAATCAAATCTGACACAAGTGTGAGAGTGGGCAGAGAGGGACGTTCAAACTGTTATTATAAATCTATATTTCAGAAAGCAAAAAGAAAACTTGGAAGATAGAAGAGCCAAAGTCAAACTTCCAGAAAAGAAAACTACACCATCTGAGGTAAAAAATTATAGTGGGTAAGATTAATGGCAGATTGACATGGCAGGAGACCCTAAAAGTGAGACTGAGGCACATGGACAAACTATCCAAAAAAAAAAACAACAACAAAAACAAAGAAACAGACCATAAACAAAATGAAAAGCTCTTTGGTGAGCTGCGAGATAACTTGAAAAGGTCCAATATGGTTGGGGGGCAGACAAATACTTTTTTAAATTATGAAGGAAAATTTTCCAAATTTTATTAAAACCATAATCCAAGACTTAAAAAGTTCCACAAAACCCAAGCCAAAGAAATACAAATACAACACAAAAGTGCATTATAATAAAAATGCAGAAAAGTGATGAGAAAAGTAATTAAAAGTAACCAGGCTTTGAGGGGAGGGGAGCACGTTGCATACAGAAGAACAGAGATACGCTTGAGAAAATAATTCTCATTGGAAATCACACAGTGAGAAAAGTTGTCAGCATCCTAAATAAAACAACTGTGGGCCGGGCGCGGTGGCTCAAGCCTGTAATCCCAGCACTTTGGGAGGCCGAGGCGGGCGGATCACAAGGTCAGAAGATCGAGACCACAGTGAAACCCCGTCTCTACTAAAAATACAAAAAATTAGTCGGGCGCGGTGGCGGGCGCCTGTAGTCCCAGCTACTCAGGAGGCTGAGGCAGGAGAATGGCGGGAACCCGGGAGGCGGAGCTTGCAGTGAGCCGAGATCGCGCCACTGCACTCCAGCCTGGGCAACAGCGTGAGACTCCGTCTCAGAAAAAAAAAAAAAAAAAAAAAAAAAAAAAAACAACTGTGAACCTAGAACTCTACACATGAAGACGGTGTCTTTCAAAATGAAGATAAACTAAAGACTTTTCTAGGCATAAAATTTTAAAAGAATCTATGGTCAGTACAACAGCACTACAAGAGAAACTCCTCAGGCAAAAGAAAAGAAAAAAGATTCCATCTGCCAGACGAAAGCAGAGAACTATGCAAGGAAATAAAGATTAAGAAAAGTATCCAAACTGGGAAATAAATAAGATTCTTTCTAAAATTTAAATATTTTGATAAATAATTGACTGATTAAAATGATAAATATGTTTGTGACATTTGTAACTGATAAGTAAATCATATAAAAATAACAACATGAAGCTTGCAATTGGAGAAATGGAAGTACAGTGTTGTTCAGTTCTTATACTATGCGTGAAATGGATATATTGCTTGGACGGACACTAGAGAACTTTCTTAAAAGAGCTAAAGATAATTAGCAAAGTAGAAAAGTAAAATCATAACAAAATTTAAATTAATCAAAAAAAAAAAACAGAAAAGAGAACACTTGGGATGACAAACACATAGAGAAACCATAAAGCTAATAAAAGATAATAGATAAACCTGATAATTCAATTATTGACATAAAATATAAATCATAGAATTGCCAGAATTACAAGATAGTCAATTGGATAAAAAGCAAGCCCAAATTATCCTGTTTATGAGACATATGCTAAATGTAAAGACACAAACGGGTTAAAATAAAAGATTACAATAATATATACCATGTTAACACTCATAAAAAGAGAGGAGGTCATATCTATTAGGATGGTGATCATCTCCGCCCCCCCCCCAAAAAAAGAAAAAGAAAAACATAGCAAGTGTTTTTGGGAGAGAAAAATATTGAAGTCTTTAAGCATTACTGGTGAAAATGTAAAATGATGGAGCCACCATGGGAAACAGTAGGGCAATTCCTCAAAAAATTAAACAAAGCATTACTATATAATCCAGCAATTTTACTTCTGACTGTATACCCAAAAAAATATAAGCAGGGACTTGAACAGATATTCGTACACCAATGTTTGTAATAGTGTAAGGGAGGAAGAATAATTTTTCCTCTACCTTCTGAATTTGTTGTTGGGCTTCCTCTAACAAAGACAGATTTGCAAGCAAAACCCAACAAGTTCATTAACATATGATTCTCATATACACATGGGAGATACCCAGGAAATGAGTAATTCTCAAATAAGTGGCTTAGAATTCCGGTGCATATGGCATTTTCAACAAAGAATAATACATTTTCGGTAAGTGACAAGACAAAGGAAAAAGACTTTGAGTCTCTAGAAGCCGCAAATTGTGTGGAAGTAAATATATGGGAATCTGACAGTACTTAAAAGATAATAAAGTTTGTTACATAGATTCCTCTGGTGCTGTCTCCAGGCTGATATCAATGCATAATAATCTCCCCTGAAAGTCTGTCCTTCCCACTAAAGAGGAAAGGAAGGACAGCCTTGTAAATTTATGTCTTGCTTTTAGGCAAAGGTTGGAGAAAAGCTGGAGAACATATTTTGTATCTGCTTCTTCAATCACCTTCAGCTTAGAATAATCTTTACGCTAAAGGGATTTGGGGATAGCATATTTGACTACCTTCAGCACCATTATTTATAACAGTCAAAAGGGGGAAGCAACACAATGTCCACTGATGGATAAATCAACTAAATTTGTTATATACATACCATGAAATATTAGCCTTGAAAGGAAGAAAATTGTTAAGATATGTAACAACATGGATAAACCCTGAAGATATGCTAAATGAAATAAACCAGTAAGACAAGGAAAAATATTGTATGATTGCACTTATATGATACTAAATAGCATAATACACAATAATAGAGTAGTCAAATTCATGAAGACAGAAATTATGGTGGTTGCCCAGTGTTGATGTCAGAATGAAGTGGAAAGTTATTTTTAATGGGTAAAGAATCTCAGCTGGGGGAGATGGAGGTTTCTGGAAATGGAGGGAAGTCACGGTCACATAATGTGAATGTGATTCACGCCACAGAATTGCACTTATAAAATGCTTAAAATTGTGAATTCTATGTTATGAGTATTTTACCACAACAATAAAAAAGAAATCAGCAGTTGCTATGTTACTATCAAACAAAATACATTTAGGAAAACAGCAACCATCAGGAATAAGAAAGGGCATTTCATTATGACAAGGGGGCTTTTCATCAAGAAGACATAGTTGGTGTGCCTAATAACATTTTCAAAATATGTGTGATAAAAACTGGCAGAATTAAAAATAGAATTAGAGAAATCTACAATTGTAATTACAATTTGAATACCACTCTCTCAGTAGTTAATGAGATATGTATAATAGATTTTAAAAAAATGAACATGGAAATAAAATACAATTATTTTGGTCCAACAGACATAACTAAAACATTTGATTCAAATTATCCCCAAATACTTTTTAAAATACTGTGAACATGAAATATTTGCAAAGACAGAACAAATTACATGCCATAAAATAAATAAGAATCATTAGCAAGCCAAGGAAACAATCAACAATGTGATGAGGTAACCTACAGAATGGAAGAAATTATTTGAAATCTATTCATCTGACACAAGATTAATAACCAGAATATATAAGGAACTCAAACAACTCAATTCCAAAAATAAATATCTGATTTTAAAAATGGGCAAATGATCTGAATAGACCTTTATCAAAGGAAGACATAAAAATGTACAACAGGCACATATCAAATGCTCCACATCGCTAATCATCAGGGAAATGCAAATCAAAACCATAATGATCATCTCATCCACCCTAGTTAAAATGGCTATTAGCAAAAAGACAGGAAATAACAAATGCCAGAGAGGATGTGGAAAGGCGGAAAACTTGTGCACTGTCAGTGGGACTGTAAATTAGTACAGCTATTATTGAAAATGGTATGGAAGTTCCTCAAAAAATGGAAAATAGAACTACCATATGGTGCAGCAATCCCACTATTGAGTATATACCCAAGAGAAAATAAATCACTATATTGAAGAGATATCTGCACTCCCATGTTTACTGCAGCACTATTCATAATAGCCAACATATGGAATCAACCTTAGTGTCCATCAACGGATGAATGGGTAAAGAAAATAGTATATATTTTTATATTATATTTAATATTTATAATATATAAAGTTATGTATTTACAATATGAATATCATATTTTATATCTATAACAAACTGCTCTTCTGCCATAAAATGGAATAAAATCCTGTCATTTGCAGCAACATGGATGGAACTAGAGGTCATGTTAAGTGAAATAAACCTGGCACAGATAAACAGGTATCATATGTTCTCACTGATATGTGGGAGTTAAAAAAGTGGATTTCATGGAGGTAGAGGGTAGATTGGTGGTTAACAGAGGCTGGGAAGGTTAGCGGGGAGGAGGGAATGAAGAGCAAATGGTTAACGTGCACAAAAATACAGTTAACTAACAGGAAAAAATTCTAGTGTTCAATAGCACAGTAGGGCACCTATAATTAACAATAATTTATTATGTTTTTCAAAATAGCTAGAAAAGAAGATCTGAAATGTTCCCAACACAAAGAAATGATAAATGTTTGAGATGGTGGATAAATATCCTTATTTAATTATTACGCATTGTATCCATGTGTAGCAAAATATCACACGTATCCCATAACTATGTATGAGTATTATGTATGAATAATACATATTATTAAATTTAAATACATTTAAATACATTCTTTGATCACAATTGAATTAAATGAGAAAGTAGTAGTTAAAAAATTTTGGCAATTCTCCAAATACTTGAAACTAAATAGGACACTCTTAAATAACTCTGGATAAAAAAAGAAATCAAAGGTAACTAGAAAGTATTTCTAACTGAATTAAAGTGAAAACAAAAATTACCATAATCTGTGGAATATGGCCAAAGCAGAGTTTGGAGAACTCTGTAGCACTAATTGTGTAATTAGAAAGGAAGATATATTAATTCAGCTAACTCAGATTCTACCTTAAGAAATTAATTTAGAAAAATAACAAATTAAAACCAAAATACATAGAAGAAATGAAGAAAAATTCAGAACAGCAAAAAAATAAGAACTGCTGCCTCAGTTCACCAGGTGTCTTATGAGCCGTACCCTTCCTGATCTGGTGTTACAATTCTCTATATGACTTCAGATTACCCTTGTTCAACCACTTCACAATAACTCATAAGCTGCAAACATTCTGATGATCACTTCCATGAGTAAATATCAGGTTCCTATCACAATAATGAGCATAGTTGTTATCGCATTTATAAACTTCTTAACATGTATAAAATTATAGTTAACATGCATAAATATTAAAATTTTTATTAGATTATCATTGTTTTAATATGTCTAAGATTGACGTTTTTAGTTTTGGGAATTTGGCACCATTTATTTTATAAGCTATGTGGGTTTCATTGAACAGTTTTGAACCTAATGATAAACTATATGAAAAGATCTATTACATTGTTGCAGAATTTGCTATCCATCCATAAAACAGAGCACCAGTCAGAAAGAGAAATAATTAGCTCACCATACATGAGGGTCATCATGAGTGATATTATGATCATCAAGAGGATACTACAGGACTATTATGAACAACTCAATCCCCCCCAAATTATATAACTTCAGTAACTCCAGCTTTATTTTATTAGGATTAACAAGGAATATCTTTCACCATCCCTTTACTTTTAATATACCTGGGTGTTTATATTGAAAGCAGGTCTTTTGTAGACAACATAGAGTTAGGTCGTGATTTTTTGTCAGCTCTGATAGTCTATGCTTTATTTTATTTGGGCTATTCACACATAAAGTAATTAAAAATGGATTGGTTTTCCCGATGTTTATAAATGTTGTCTATTTGCTGCATTTTTTTACTTTTATCTTCTCTTTTTTCAGCCATATATATATATAATATATTTATATTATATATTTTCAGCCATATCTCTATAATATATTTAGATTTAAATAGTTTTGACTTCCTCTCTTTTTCAGATTTATATGCTTTACTTTTTGCTTGTTTAAAAATACACGGAACATAAAATTTACCATCTTAGCCATTTTAAGTGTACAGTTCCGTGGTATTAAGTACATTCCCACTGTTGGCAGCCATCACCTCCAGCCATCCCCAGGTTTCTTTTCATTTTAAAATACTGAAACTTTTAACCTATCATACAATAACTTTCCCTACCTTACTTGCCCCAGTCCCTGGCAATCACCATTCTACCTTCTGTCTCTGTGAATGTGACAAATCTAAGTACCTTAAAGAAGTGAAATCATAAAATATTTGTCTGTGCTATATTATTTCACTTAGCATAAATTCCTCAAAGTTCATCCATGGTGTAGCATGTGTCAGAATTCCCTTCCCTGTTTTAGGTAGAATATTCCATTGTATGTACATATGCATTACCTGGCTTTAATGGGGCATTTTCTGTTTCTATTTTGCATTTTTTCTTTAATATTAAACATATTTCCTTTTTTAAAAAGTGTTTGTTTCGATGTTGCAATGTGCACTTAGAATGAATCTAAATTGGCCGGGCGCAGTGGCTCACGCCTGTAATCCCAACACTTTGGGAGGCCGAAATGGGCGGATCACGAGGTCAGGAGATGGAGACCATACTGGCTAACACGGTAAAACCTTGTCTCTACTGAAAATACAAAAAAAAAAAAAAAAATTAGCCGGGCGTGGTGGCGGGTGCCTGTAGTCCCAGCTATTTGGGAGGCTGGGGCAGGAGAATGGCGTGACCCGGGGAAGCGGAGCTTGCAGTGAGCCAAGATCGCGCCACTGCACTTCAGCCTGGGCGACAGAGCGAGACTCCACCGAAAAAAAAAAGAAAAAAAAAAGGGATCTAAATTTACTTTCAAATAACATTATACCCCTTCATTTGTACAAAGCCGGTCAACCATGCATGAGTTATCACTTGAGTCCTCTGCATCTTGGGCTACGAAGTCTACTACTCACCTAAGTCCTGTGAAACAGCACTCACACATACAACTTGCATGAAGTGGGTTTGGTACTTACAGATAGGTAACAAGGGACAGTAGAAGCCTACGGTTTAGTGTCAGCCTGTCCCCTAAGGCTCAGTAAAGCCGCTCAGGGCAGATGGAATATTTTCTATGCATGTCCCACTTGCGCTGATGCTGAGTGGCCTCAGGAAGCAGTCTTCCATGGCTTTTATACCCCAGAGGACGCAGGATACACTGCAGTAAAGTGTTGAAAAACCTCCTTTATCTAGAGGACCCAAGAGTAGAGCCTAGGCTGTTCTGGCCAGTAGGTCAATTCAGGATGTTGCATTCCCAGCACATTCGACAGTTACTCTTGAGAACTACAAGTGAGAAACTGGGGAATACATGAGTTAATCTAAGGCAGCTGGCAGAAGTGTTCTACACTATGTAACGTGGGTGCCACTTAACAATATCTCTCAGTCTTTCCTCCCATCACTTATGACACCGCTGTCATTCACTTAACTTATCCACGTGCTATAATCACCCAATATATTGCTGCTATTATTTTTCCCAGCTATTAGATTAATTAATTAAAACTTTCATTTTTCTTTTCTTTTCTGATTGCTTTTTCTTTTTCTTTTTGTATATCCAAGTTTATAATCTACGTCATTTTCTTTCCCGCTAAAGAAATTCTATTAACATTATTTCTAAGGCAACAAATTCCCCCAGTTTCTGTTCATCTGAGAAAGTGTTTATATATTTTATGCCTTTGAAATTTCACTGGAGGCAGAGAAGTGAGTTTGTTGTTGTTGTTAAACTTTAAATGTCTTGACTCCACTCAGTCATATAGCAGAGGTTTTTGACGTCCAATGTACAGGCCAATGTCATTCTTTTCCTTGTTACTCTAGAGGTAAGGTTTTCTGTTTTGGCTTTTTGCAGAATTTTCCTCACAATTTGCAAAAACTTATGAGATGCAGCAAAAGCTGTTCTAAGAATGAAGTTTTTCGCAATAAATACCTACATCAAAAAGAAGGAAGGTCTCAAATAAACAACATAACTTTATATCTCAAGAAACTAGAATGAAAAGAATGAACTAACCCCAAAGTTAGCAAAAGGCCATAAGAAAAATCAGAGCAGAGAAAGCAAAAAATGAGAATATAAAAGATATTAAAAATGAATAAAACTGAGTTTCTTAAAAATAAGAAAAACTGACAAATATTTAGCTATATTAAGAAGAAAAGAAAGAAGACTCAAATCAGAAATGAAATAGAACACTACAATGGATGCTTCAAAAATGAAATGGAATATATGGGACTATTATAAACAATTATATGACAGTAAATTAGATAAACTGCAAACAATGAATATGTTTTTAGAAAAATACAACCTACCAAAATTGAATAAAGATAAAATAGAAAGCCTGAACAGAACAATAACAAATAAAATGATTGAAGTAGTAACTTGAAAAACATTTCGCCTGTAATCCCAGCACTTTGGGAGGCCAAGGCAGGTGGATCACGAGGTCAGGGGATCGAGACCATCCTGTCTAACATGGTGAAACCCCATCTCTACTACAAACACAAAAAATTAGCCGGGCATGGTGGCAGGCGCCTGTAGTCCCAGCTACTTGGGAGTCTGAGGCAGGAGAACTGCTTGAACCTGGGAGGCGGAGGTTGCAGTGAGCCAAGATTGTGCCACTGCACTCCAGCCTGGGCGACAGAGTGAGACACCATCTCAAACAAACAAACAAACAAAACAACAAACCTTTCAATGAAGAAAAGCCCAGGACCAGATTGCTTCATTGGTGAATTATACTAAATATTCAAAGAGGAACTGACACCAACCCTTCTTAATCTCTTTCGAAAAATAAAATTAGAACAAATACTTTCAAACTCATTTTATGAGGCCAGCATTATCCTGATACCAAAGCAAGACAAAGACACCACCAGAAGAGAAAACTTAAGGCCAACATCTCTGATAGAGGTAAGTGCAAAAACCTTCAATAAAATGCTAGCAAACTTTATTCATCAAAAATATTACACACCATAACCAAGTAAAATTTATACCTGGGATGCAAGGTTTGTTTGGCATATGCAAATTGATTAATGTGATATACCATATTAACAGAATAAGAAACAAAAATTATATGAATATTTTATTAGAGAAAACCCACTTGATCAAAGTTCAACATTCTTTTATAGTAAAATATCTCAAAAAATTGGTACAGAAATAAATTTTCTCTACACGATTTATTAAAAAGCACACAGCTAACTCATAATGAAGAAAAACGAAGTTTTTCTTCCAATATCTGGTACAAAGCAAACATATCCACTCTTGACACTTCTGTTAAAACATAGCACTGGAAGTACTAGCTAGAGAAATTAGATGAGAAAAGCAAATAAAATACATCTAAGTCAGAAAGGAAGAAGTAAAATCGCCCTGATTGGCAGACATGATCTTAAAGACTACACACACACACACACACACACACACACACACACACTCTTAAATAAAAATACCTGTTCGAACTAATTAGTGAATTCAGTACAGTTAGTTACAAGATACTAAATAAATACAAAAAGTGAGTTGCATTTCTTTGCACCAATAACAGTCTATTAAAAAAGAAATCAGGAAAGCAACCCCATTTACAGTAACTTCAAAAAGAATAAATATTTAGAAATAAATTTAACCAAGGATGTGAAAGATCCATACACTGAAAACTGTGAAGTATTGATGAAGAAATTAAAGAAGAATAAATAGAAACACGTCTCATGTTTTATAGATTGGAAGAATTAATGTCAAAATGTCCATACTACCAAAAAAGTTGTGTAAATTCAATACAATCTCTACCAAAACTACAATTATATTTTTCACAGAAATTTTTAAAAATTCTAAAATTTATATGGAATTACAAAAGACCCCAAGTAGCCAAAGTATACTTTGGTCTTCCACATTTAAATATATGCCTAGGTAGAATTATTTTTTGGTGTTTATCCTGCTTGGTTTTATCTGAGCGTCCTGGATCAGTGGTTAAATTGCCTATCTGTTCTTGTGTGTTGTCTATTTTTTGCATTAGAGCATTTAATATATTAATCATAGTAATTTTAATTTCCCTATCTGATCATGTTTGAATCCATTTATAATATATCCTTTGTTACTTCAGACTGTTTTTTTTTTTTTTCCCTGCCTGTTGCATGCTTTGTAATTCTTTTTTGAAAATACACATGATATATCAGGTAATTTGGTCTTAGGTACGTAGAATTATAGTGAAAGGTTTTATGTTAATCTGGCTGGGAGTTTTGCTGTTTAAAATTTGCTGTAATTCCAGATACCAGGGGCTTTAGGTTATCCCAGTTTCCTTGTTTGATTTGTGTTTTTTCTCCAGTGTTGTCTTTTGGTTTTTCTATGAACTACATCTTAAATAAAGTCTGCATCTTGCAGCTCTCTTAGTTACAGCTAAGGGACTTTATTTAAGATGTAATAGACACAGTAGTAGAAGTAGTAGACACAGACTCTATTTAAGAAGTAGTTCATAGGGAAACCCAAAGACAACACTGTTATTGTGCTACAGCCAATCCGATGTGGAGGTAAGCTGCTGCAAGAGGGACTGTTTTATAAGATCTGTTTTATAAGAGGAAGTGTTTTATAAGATCTATTTTATAAGAGTAAGTGTTTTATAGTATCATTATTATTATTATTATTATTACTATTATTTTTTGAGATGGAGTCTCCCTCTGTCACCCACGGATTAAATCACATTTTTAAAGTGGGCCTCAGTCCCTGGGGTTGTGACCTTTAAAGGCACTTTCTAGCCATTTTTTTCTCTTCTTATATGAGACAAAAAGGCTAGAAGGATTGAATTTATTATTACTTGTATTCATAGCAGAAAAGGTTCTGGTAGAGAATGGTTTTCTCTAGAGGACAGTGCTTTGTTATGAAGAAAGCACGGGGAATAATTCTAATGGTTATTTTCCTCCTACTACTTCCCAGTAGAGCAGGGGATTTTTTTCTCATTTTTACCATGAGAATCTAATGGAACCCCTGGAGGTAAAACCCATGAAACTGTGTCCCTCTCCAACATTGAACTCTCAAGAAATAGTAATTATCAAACTAGCCCACACTCAGCCTCCAGCATTTATCAAAATTGTCACTTAAGGATTCTTAGCAGTCAGTCACTAGCTCCAGCAGCTTCTGCTCCTGGCAAGCTGAGATTACAGCTGTGATTCTTTGCATTTAACTGTATCTTGACGTTTGCAAGTGGCAACTTGCCCAGTGACTTCAATTATCTAATGGAACTAAGGGAAGTTGTTGGACTTTTTTCTGTTTTTATTTATTTTTTATTTTTTATTTTTTTTATTTTTTGGTGGTGTTGTTGTTGTTGCTATTGTTGTTGCTGCTGTTGTTCTTGATGTTGTGAAGATAGGAGACACAACTTCCAAACTCTAAATGTTTAGGCTGAAAATGCCATTTCTTGATTTAATTTTTATTGTATGAATTAAGCATTACTCCTCTTGGCTGCCCATCCATCTTACCTTTAAGTGCACCACGTTTTATTAAATATCTCTGTGCTTTTCTTTAGTTCAGCAACCCCTGGCTGTCACTCAGACCTTGTCATTCACTATGATAATTGTTTCCACCTTGCTACCCACAGTTAAGCTGTGCACCCTGGCCCCTCTTATTTCAAGGTGTTTTTGTGCGTCACGTTGTAGAGAGTCCAGTCCTGTAATACTATCTCCCTCCATTATACCAGCCTAAGGATATCAGTAACCATGAAACCTCTCAAAATAAATGGTACTATTCTCAGCACAGCTTTTCTTTTTCTTTTTTTCTTTTTTTTTTTTTTTTAATTCTTTAAGTGCTAAGGTACGTGTGCACAACGTGCAGGTTTGTTACATATGTATACATGTGCCATGTTGGTGTGCTGCACCCATTAACTCGTCATTTACATTAGGTATATCTCCTAAAGCTATCCTTCCCCCCTCCCCCCACCCCATAATAGGCCCTGGTGTCTCATGTTCCACTTCCTGTGTCCAAGTGTTCTCATTGTTCAATTCCCACCTATGAGTGAGAACATGAGGTGTTTGATTTTCTGTCCTTGCATCAGTTTACTGAGAGTGATGGTTTCCAGCTTCATCTATGTCCCTACAAAGGACATGAACTCATCATTTTTATGGCTGCATAGTATTACATGGTGTATACATGCCACATTTTCTTAATCCAGTCTATCATTGATGGACATTTGGGTTGGCTCCAAGTCTTTGCTATTGTGAATAGTGCTGCAATAAACATACGTATGCATGTGTCTTTATAGCAGCATGATTCATAATCCTTTGGGTATATCCCCAGTAATGGCATGGCTGGGTCAAATGGTATTTCTAGTTCTAGATCCTTGAGGAATTGCCACATTGTCTTCCACAATGGTTGAACTAGTTTACAGTCCCACCAACAGTGTAAAAGTGTTCCTAATGCTCCACATCCTCTCCAGCACCTGTTGTTTCCTGAATTTTTAATGATTGCCATTCTAACTGGTGTGAGATGGTGTCTCATTGTGGTTTTGATTTGCATTTCTCTGATGGCCAGTGATGATGAGCATTTTTTCATGTGTCTGTTGGCTGCATAAATGTCTTCCTTTGAGAAGTGTCTGTTTATATCCTTTGCCCACTTTTCGATGGGGTTGCTTTTTTCTTGTAAATATGTTTGAGTTCTTTGTAGATTCTGGATATTAGCCCTTTGTCAGATGGGTAGATTGCAAAAATTTTCTCCCATTCTGTAGGTTGCCTGTTCACTCTGATGGTAGTTTCTTTTGCTGTGCAGAAGCTCTTTAGCTTAATTAGATCCCATTTGTCTATTTTGGCTTTTGTTGCCATTGCTTTTGGTGTTTTACACATGAAGTTCTTGTCTATGCCTATGTCCTGAATGGTATTGCCTAGGTTTTCTTCTAGGGTTTTTATGATTTTAAGTCTAACATTTAAGTCTCTGATACATCTTGAATTAATTTCTGTATAAGGTGTAAGGAAGGGATCCAGTTTCAGTTTTCTACATATGGCTAGCCAGTTTTCCCAGCACGATTTATTAAATAGGGAATCGTTTCCCCATTTCTTGTTTTTATCATGTTTGTCAAAGATCAGATGGTTGTAGATGTGTGATATTATTTCTGAGTGTTCTGTTCTGTTCCATTGGTCTATCTCTCTGTTTTGGTACCAGTACCATGCTGTTTTGGTTACTGTAGCCTTGTAGTATAGTTTGAAGTCAGATAGCATGATGCCTCCAGCTTTGTTCTTTTTGCTTAGGATTGTCTTGGCAATGCAGACTCTCTTTTGGTTCCACATGAACTTTGAATTAGTTTTTCCAATTCTGTGAAGAAAGTCATTGGTAGCTTGATGGGGATGGCATTGAATCGACAAATTACTTTGGGAAGTATGGCCATTTTCACGATATTGATTCTTCCTATCCATCAGCATGGAATGTACTTCCACTTGTTTGTGTCCTCTTTTATTTCGTTGAGCAATGGTTTGTAGTTCTCCTTGAAGAGGTCCTTTGCATCCCTTGTAAGTTGTATTCTTAGATATTTTATTCTCTTTGAAGCAATTGTGAATGGGAGTTCATTCATGATTTGGCTCTCTGTTTGACTGTTATTGGTGGATAAGAATGCTTGTGATTTTTGCACATGGATTTTGTATCCTGAGACTTTGCTGAAGTTTCTTATCAGCTTAAAGAGATTTTGGGCTGAGACGATGGGGTTTTCTCAAAATACAATCATGTCATCTGCAAACAGGGACAGTTTGACTTCTTCTTTTCCTGATTGAATACCCTTTACTTCTTTCTCCTGCCTGATTGCCCTGGCCAGAACTTCCAACACTATGTTGAATAAGAGTGGTGAGAGTGGGCATCCCTGTCTTGTGCCAGTTTTCAAAGGGAATGCTTGCATTTTTTTCCCACTCAGTATGATATTGGCTGTGAGTTTGTCATAAATAACTCTTATTATTTTGAGATACGTCCCATCAATATGGAATTTATTGAGAGCTTTCAGCATGAAGGCTGTTGAATTTTGTCAAAGGTCTTTTCTGCATCTATT
Organism: Macaca nemestrina; assembly: GCF_043159975.1. NCBI lineage: Eukaryota > Metazoa > Chordata > Mammalia > Primates > Cercopithecidae > Macaca > Macaca nemestrina. The sequence continues at coordinate 123,950,838 of NC_092128.1, forward strand.
GAGATAATCATGTGGTTTTTGTCTTTGGTTCTGTTCATTTGCTGGATTACATTTATTGATTTGTGTATGTTGAACCAGCCTTGCATCCCAGCGATGAAGCCCACTTGATCATGGTGCATAAGCTTTTAGATGTGCTGCTGGATTTGGTTTGTCAGTATTTTATTGAGGATATTTGTATCAATGTTCATCAGGGATATTGGTCTAAAATTCTCTTCTTTTGTTGTGTCTCTGCCAGGCTTTGGTATCAGGATGATATTGCCCTCGTAAAATGAGTTAGGGAGGATTCCCTCTTTTTCTATTGATTGGAATAGTTTCAGAAGGAAACTCCTTGTACCACTGGTAGGATTCGACTGTGAATCCGTCTGGACCTGGACTTTTTTTTTAATTATATTTTTTTATTTTATTTTTTTAAAATTATTAATTATTGCCTCAATTTCAGAGCCTGTTATTACTCTATTCATGGATTCAACTTCTTCCTGGTTTAGTCTTGGGAGGGCGAATGTGTCCAGGAATCTATCAATTTCTCCTAGATTTTCTAGTTTATTTGCATAGACGTGTTTATATTATTATCTGATGGTAGTTTGTATTTCTGTGTGATCACTGGTGATATCCTTATCATTTTTCATTGCATCTATTTGATTCTTCTCTCTTTTCTTCTTTATTAGTATTGCTAGCTGTCTATCAATTTTGTTGATCTTTTCAAAAAAACAACTCCTGGACTCATTTATCTTTTTGAAGGGTTTTTTGTGTCTCTATCTCCCACAGGTCTGCTCTGATCTTAGTTATTTCTTACCTTCTGCTAGCTTTTGAGTGTGTTTGCTCTTATTTCTCTAGTTCTTTTAATTGTGATATTGGATGTCAATTTTAGATCTTTCCTGCTTTCTCTTGTAGGCATTTAGTGCTATACATTTCCCTCTACACGCTGCTTTAAATGTGTCCCAGAGATTCTAGTATGTTGTGTCTTTGTTCTCGTTTGTTTCATAGAACATCTTTATTTCTGCCTTCATTTTGTTATGTACCCAGTAGTCATTCAGGCACAGGTTGTTCAGTTTCCATGTAGTTGAGTGATTTTGAGTGAGTTTTTTTAGTCCTGAGTTCTAGTTTGATTGCACGGTGGTCTGAGACATAGTTTGTTATAATTTCTGTTCTTTTACATTTGCTGAGGAGTGCTTTACTTCCAACTATGTAGTCAATTTTGGAGTAAGTGTGATGTGGTGCTTTGAAGAATGTATATTCTGTTGATTTGGGGTGGAGAATCCTGGAGATGTCTATTAGGTTCACTTGGTGCAGAGTTGAGTTCAATTTCTGGATATCCTTGTTAACTTCCTGTCTCGTTGATCTGTCTGATGTTGACAGTGGGGTGTTAAAGTCTCCCATTATTATTGTGTGGGAGTTTAAGTCTCTTTGTAAGTCTCTAAAGACTTGCTTTATGAATCTGGGTGCTCCTGTATAGGGTGTATATATATTTAGCATAGTTAGCTCTTCTTGTTGAATTGATCCCTTTACCACTATGTATTACATAGGTTTTGTCTCTTTTGCTCTTTGTTGGTTTAAAGTCTGTTTTGTCAGAGACTAGGATTGCAACCCCTACCTTTTTATTTTGTTTTCCATTTGCTTGGTAGATCTTCCTCCATCCCTTTATTTTGAGCCTATGTGTGTCTCTGCATGTGAGATGGGTCTCCTGATTGTAGTACACTGATGGGTCTTGACTCTATCCAATTTGCCAGTCTGTGTCTTTTAATTGGGGCATTCAGCCCATTTACATTTAAGGCTAATATTGTTTTGTGTGAATTTGATCCTGTCATTATGATGTCAGCTGGTTATTTCGCTCATTAGTTGATGCAGTTTCTTCCTACCATCGATGGTCTTTACATTTTGGCATGTTTTTGCAATGGCTGGTATTGGTTGTTCCTTTCCATATTTAGTGCAGTACAGCATTTCTTACAAACAGTATTTTCTCCAGAATCTCCCATGGAGCATCGTCAACTGGGAGGATTTTCAAACTTACATAATAAAGATTATCTAGCAGGAAATCTCCCTAAGTGTTTTGATTCTTTTCCTCTGCATTTTTTCCTGGAAGTTCTTAACATTTCCACTTCATTTAGGTGGAATTCTTATTTGTACAAGATTCCAAGAGTCACCCTAGCACATAGGAATACTTAGGATTCTTGGTAAAGATGTTAACGAGTCATATTTGTCCTCATTCTCTTTTGATAAATTCTCCCTTATCTAAATGTGTATTGTCCACTTTCGTTACACCATCATCAAGAGCGGGTTGCATAATTGTGTGACTATTGATGGTACATGTTAGCTAAGCCCTTTTTATTCCCTTAGCAAACATAGCACTTCCCTGGTTGAATTAGTTACTGATCTAATGGGCAGAAACTGAGTTGGCAGTAGATGCTGCGTGGGATGCTTGATGTCTTGTAAGGCAGAAGTCTCATTGTCTGCAAGGAAGCAGAAGCACCAGCATTTAATGGAGAGGAGTGAGCTACTTCTGCATGACCCAAAATTTCAGAGCATATTGAGAACTTCCAAGTCTTCAAGTTTATCAATCCAGATATCACACTCACAATTGTTGGGTCATACTCCTTTCAGCTCAGAGCCTTCAACTCCATATAGGGAATTCGCTGGGGTGAGAATTCAACCTTCTTTTGAGCTCACCTACCCTTTTAATTAAGTCCTGCATTTGACACTCTACTTATTTTTATTCTTGCTAAAGATAGAAACACCTTTTTAAGATTCCAAGGAGACCTTAAATTCATGACTAATTACCCTCAGTCTTATTCATTTCTCCCATGTCAATAGCATATAACAACAGATACTTGATTCCATAATATTTACAATAACTCCTTCCCCATATTTCTCAAATGCCCAGGATATTATACCAGCCACGGGCATCTTATCACATGGTTCACCACCAGTGACCATCTCCATCAACTGTGCTTTTGCAACATCTCAAGGGCTATCAGTATTTTATCTACTACCAGCACGGAGGACCAGTTAGAAAGTGGGTGATACAACTCTAAAATCTTATTTTGCAGTTTTATTCCTATAGCTGCTCTTGAAACAAAATGTTTTAGAATCATCACCTTGAAATAGACTCTGAGACAGAGGGTGGCATGCAGGAGGTTCATTGGGAGAGATCTCCAGTAAACAACCCTGTGTGGGATGAGGAAAGCAGCAATGAGCAGAGGGATAAATAAAAGTGGGATTAAGCTGCAAAGGAGGAAACAGCTGATTATATGGAAAATTCTGTGGCAGGAATCACACTTTAAACATGTCCAGAAATGAGGTGCAAGGACCAGACATCATACCTCACACTGACTAGTCACTGGAGAAGAAGTGACTTAGAAGTAAGTCAAATTATTAGACAAATTCTCAGAGAGGAAGGCAGTCATAACCTTGGAGTTCATCTGTCTGGCAGCAGTGGGTCAAAAAACCTTGATGGTTCAGAGGGCACCTGTGTGGCCAAGCACAGCATCCATCTACTAACCCACACCAGATGCTCTTCTTCTAAAACTGAACTTTACAGACACACAATAACAAGGAACAACACTTAATTTTAACTACATGTAGTAATTGCATGATGATTTATATTTTTTTCAAAGCCCTTTTCCGTATCACATTTCAGACTTTTTTATTTTTATTTTTTTTATCAACTTCTGCCCAGCTTCGAGGTTCCTTAAAGGTGACTCGGGGGCCAGGGGCAGTGGCTCACGCCTGTAATCCCAGCACTTTGGGAGGCCGAAGTGGGCAGATCACGAAGTCAGGAGATAGAGACCATCCTGGTTAACACGGTGGAACTCCGTCTCTACTAAAAAAAAAAAAAAAAAAAAAAAAATACAAAAAAATTAGCCAGGCATGGTGGCAGGCGCCTGCAGTCCCAGCTACTCTGGAGGCTGAGGCAGGAGAATGGCGTGAACCCGGAAGGCGGAGCTTGCGGTGAACCGAGATTGCGCCACTGCACTCCAGCCTTGACAACAGAGCGAGACTCCTCCGTCTCAAAAAAAAAAAGGTGACTCCAAGGTCACTACCAAGGGAGGGCTGCAGGACCAAGAGGGAGATGCTGTGCATTCCCAACCCAGCAAATATTCTTAAAATGTTGTCTAATTTGTTATTTTTTGCTAAACAAACTTTAACACACTGAATTATCTGATTTTCTAAACAATCCCCATTTGACAGAGCACCAGATGGATATGAGGAGGTTAAATATATTTTCTCAACTATATAGGCTAAGAGGCCACAGGGTAGGAGTTGAAAGCCAGTCATTCTAAATTCAAGTACAGTGTTGTTGTTATCACACAGTTTTTAGTGATGCTGAAAGAAGTCATTTATTTGAATTCCCTTACTAATAAAAGAAATTAATTAGATTAGTTAATTTGTGTTTCCACCATTGCAATCCTAAGTGGCTTCTACATTGGTCCAAGGACTCCAGAAATACACATTTTCTGTTTTCTGTTGTGTGATGGAGAGGAGGTTTGCTGAACTACCCATACCATTTCCTTCATTAGATCTGTGTTTTGCAGCATCACTTTACTTTTACAGAGTATACTATATAACATTCTAATTAAATACAAAAGTATTAAGTATTAAGATACTCTATTTTCCATCAGCAGAGATGTACACCACTTTGCTTTCTGTGTAAGTGCTTGCAGAACAGCATTACTGTCAATTTTCATTTCAAGTTGCTTCCATGGAAAAGATAAATGAGACTCTGAGCAGATGGTTGTCATCACATAATACAATTTAAAACCCTGTAAAGCGACACAACACTTGCTACTGCACTTAAAACCTATGCATGCATCACAGGCAAACGAAATAAAATGAGGACAAGAAAAAACTAAGAGTTTGCTAATTCGCTATTAAAGATTAAAACATAATGTAAGATTAGGAACATCGAGTTAAAGGTAAGCTCATTAAATAAAGGGGAACTGAAGACTCTAGAGAAATTAGCATACTTTAAATTCATGTCATCTCCCTTGATGGCTTCTTGGTTGTACTGGGGGACATAGGTTAATCCAGTTGGGAGTACATATATCCAAAAGATTGTAAATCAAACCTACTTATTTATAGGTTCCATTCATATCTGTGCTACTGTGTTGAAAATGAAAAGTAATGAACGTATTTGCACTAAGCAAGTAACGTTACGTAACTTTGGTCTATGGGAAAATTGGAAAATTGCAGTTTACCTATACATATTTTATTTCTGTTTTGCAAAAGTTGCTTTCATTAAGGAACAGTTTTACACATAAAAATATTCCACGTGTGCAGCGTAGGCTTTGAAGAATTTTTATGTTGATAATGACCTAACATTCCAGTTGTTAATAAAACAAGGATGATACAATTGACTCATTCTCTCCACATGCCCCAGCAAGAAAAAAGAATGGTATTTTGCTAACAAGTGTGTAGATTAAGATTGGCACTACAAAAGCAGTTTCATCTGTGACATTAATTCTCCAGCCTTGTTATTTTTCCCAGATTTCTTTCTTCTTATATATCATTTAAAATATTTTTCTTCTAACATATTCTAAATCAGTCATAACCAATCTGCTTCAGTTTTATTCCATAGCTTCTGAAGTTTACTTATTTTATCCTGGAGTTCCTTCAATTATGTTTACATTGTGTTTTGAGTTAGCAGCAAACAGCAATAAACAATCAAAGATACTTAATGACAGAAATTAATTTTAAGCATAAAGTGAAAGACATAATAAAATAATTTCAAAATAGTTTACTTCATTCTATGATATTCAGTGAAGGTATTATATGAGTTTTTTCCAATTTCCCCTCCATGTTCCAAGCTTCTCTTGAACTAGGAAATGCTAATGAGTTTCCAGTTCTGTGGCGTAAGTATAGACCACTGTTTCCATACATCTGACTAAGGATGGGAAGCAGAGGCAAGTTGTAGCTGACATTCCTAGCTGGTCTGCCTCCAAATGCCAGAAACCTATGGCTAGCAAAGCCCATCCATGGGCACCTCAGCTTCTAAGACATTTCTGTCTCTTGCCAGTTATGACCTGAGATGACAAACCCTAATCACTGTTACCTCAACAGTCAACTGAATTTAGGTAAGTTGGGAAAGCCCATTTATTGACATGAACATGTGTAAATAGATGTCCACTCTTTGGGTATTTTGGATGGTAACTATTCCCAAGAACTGTTAGCTGCTTGGGAAAAAAATTGATCTTGTATATACCTCCATACAATCAGCTCCAGCTTGTCCTCTTCATGATAGAAGCTCCTCTTTTTAACATATCTTGCATTATTTCTCCTTAACGTTTCTCATGGTTGAAGTGACATGAGCAAAGGGGATAATGATATAAGCTGTGATTGAAAATGCAAGAGGACAATCGTATGCATGATTTGCCATTTATTCCTAAAGTGGCAAAATTTAATTCAAGTGCACAGAAAAAGAAGTCATTGAAATATCTTAAATACATGTGACATGACCCATCTAATTTTAAAGATCACTCTAGCTTCTGCATAGAGAGGAGAAAACTAGTGGGAATCGGAAGATCAGCAGTCCAAAAGAAAGATGCTTGTGTCTATACTAACAAGATGGCAATAGAGATGGAGATAAAATGATAGATGAGGGATAGTTTATAGATAAAATTGATTCAAGAGGAAAATAATAGAGCAAAAGAATAATAGAGAGACGAAGTATCAAGCATGGCTCAGCAAATTCTGGTAACAGTGGTGCCATCTGATGAGATGGGGTAACAGGGAGCAGAGAAGGGGCATATCTTTATGGGTCAAGAGTTGAAGTTCAGCCCAGGAAGTCATGTTTGAGCTTTCTAGTCACATAGGTCCATCAACCTTCTTCTAATGGCTCACAAATACTTGAAAAATATAAATGTGTCAAGTGGCAAGTTGGATGTTTGGAAACCTTGAAAGTCAAGATTAATACTCATAAGGTCAACATCACCTTTATTTGGCAAGCACTATCAACATTAAAGCTCTTTAGGATTTTCCCTTTATCTGCTATTTTCACTTATTAAAAATAATTTATCGCACCAATTTTCTTATTTAATTAAAACTTTGGAAAACATGGAAACAGACAGCAAAAGAAAATCACTTATTCATACCAATTGTAGACAATTCTACAAACTGTGGATCAACACAACAGAAATCTGTGTTTCACAGGTGATTATCACAAGACATCCCCTCTAACTTGGCACTCTAACCATGTTTCTTACCAAGTTGTCCAAGAACAATCCTATGAAGTGTTCACTAGAGACCTATTGATAGTGGAAGAAATGAAGTGCTGTTTTCTTTTGCTTCCTTCATGATTTATGCAGGCTCTCAGCTTCTACACAGGGAAAAAGTGCCCAGGTTGGCATAAGTTTTACACTGCCGTTTTATGTAAATGTGCTCCTGTTCAGGAGAATAGTGATAGAGAAGTGCTCTCATCCTTAATGGGAGTCTACTAGACCCCCAGAACATTAGTAAGATGGCCCCACCTGCCTGATACACCCCATTCTCCTCATTTAGGCCAAGAAACTGCTCTTCTAAGTGGTCACTTGGATGGCTCATTATCACTCAGTTATCATTCATGGATATGGCCTTGTGAAATCCTATTGCTAAAATATTGACAACACCATAATCACTTTGCACTTCAAGGAGCAACAACAGAGGAAAAACTCACTGAAACCACGAGAACAGATAGTGCATACAGGATGTTCATCTCAGTAACTTTACAATCACTTTGAGTTAAAAATAGTGTGTTTAATCTCTTTCTCCAGATACATAAACTAATATGAAATATTTTAGCACATGCGGAAAAAACTTTGAAACAGAGAAAGGGAAGCAATCCAAGGAAAAGCAAACAAGAAAGCAAACTAAAAAACTGTGTCTTGTGAAAAGGCCAAGGCCATTATTAGGAAGCACATGCCAACCCTCACCCAGGCCTCCTTGAAAGTTTCCTGCCTTTCATTTTACATAAATTATGTAACGGTTTATAACTATTTATGGAAATAACACATGTTAATTTTAACTTATCCATACAATAAAGTTTGAAAACAAACAAACCTAAACTCTCAAGCCATCACTTTGGGTTCACATAGACATGTTTGCAGCTCATTTAATTTCTATAGGCAGTGCAAAGGCTGAACTCTGTCAGACTGGTCAGCATTTTATCTCTGATATATAAGGTCAAGAAAGGGAGCCCACACTGTTGAAGACTAACTTGCTGGTATAAAACTCAAACTTGACAGGGGCAGTGGCTCACACCTGTAACCCCAGCCCTTTGGGATGCCCAGGAAGGTGGATCACAAGGTCAGGAGATTGAGATCATCCTGGCTAACACAGTGAAATCCCGTCTCTACTAAAAATAAAAAAATAAAAAAAAATTAGGTGGTGGCACGCACCTGTAGTCCCAGCTGCTCGGGAGGCTGAGGCAGGAGAATCGTTTGAACCTGGGAGGCAGAGGTTGCAGTGAGCCGAGATTGTGCCACTGCACTCCAGCCTGGCGACTGAGCGAGACTTCGTCAAAAACAAAAAACGCCCTCAAATTTGAGTAGTGGTTTATTATGTAGTTTGTATACTTAATAGCATTGGGCTTTGAAAATCTCATGTGTTCTTCTTCTTAAAAAAAAATACTCTAATGGGTTAATATCAATAAGCAAAAAAATGGAAGTCATAACCCTGAAAAGTCCCCTTTCCCCAAGATCTTTGGGTTTTCATTTCAAAACTCAAGCTTATCTTCCTTCTCTTCACCTACACTTCCTCACACAGTCTGACATCGTTGATTACATTTTTGCTTCTTAATTCCAAGCACATTCTTATTTCACCTTTTAAATTTTATTCCTAAATTAATCTAATTGAATACCTTGATGTTAGCATTCATCATTTTCCAGAACAGTTTTTGGATGAGCCCATAGGGAACATGTATACCATCACTGTGGGACGGTTTTGGTACGAATATTTATCTTTGTCTCTTTGCCTTAAGGTCCTGGGGCGTCACCCGGGCTCATGTCCCATGGACTCTGTGTTTAACCTGGGCTTGAAGTAAGCGGAGCTTAGTGAACACAGTGCCTTGTGAATGTATATAAATACTGTTTATTATCTATTTCATTGATTCTGTTTCTCTATCAGTTTTTGCAGGTCAACAGGTTAGGGTATTGGGATTTCATATAACTAAGAGACTAGAATGAATGCAGATAAGAATCTGAAACAGGACCCAAAATAAAGTTTAAAATATTAGCCTCTGTGGTAGGCTGAATAATGACCTCCAAAGACATCCATGTCCTAAGGCCTAGAACCTATGGACCTTGTAGTGTGACCAAGTTAAGGATTTTGAGATGGAGAAATTACCCTGACTATTTGCTTGAACCCAAATCACAAGCATTCTTGTAAAACAGACACAGAGGAAAATTTGATACAAAAGTAGGAGATGTGATAACAGAAGTGAGAGACTGCAGTGAAGGAAGGAAGGGGCCATGAGCTAAGAAAAGTAGGTGACCTCTGGAAGTTGAGAAAGAAAAGGGAAGAGATTTTCCCCTACAGCCTCCAGAAGAGTCCTAGAAACACTTGGATTTTGGCCCAGTAAATTTGATTTCAGACTTTTGGCCTCAAAACCTGTAAGAATAAATGAACATTGTTTTAATCTACCAAGCATGTAGTGATTTATTATAATAGTCATGGGAATCTAATACAATTCACTTCGGGTCAGAAAATGAAGGCAAGAAAGAAATATGACACAAACTAAAAATGTAAAACTGACAGTAACAGAAGTGACTGGTATGTGCATCAGTTTCTTAGGGCAGCCCTAATAAATTACCACAAATTTAGGGTCTCAAAACAACAGAAATTTATTCTCTTGTAGTTCCAAAGGTTAGAAATCTGAAATCAAGATGCCAGCAGCGTCGTGCTTCCACTGAAGGCTTTAGGAAAAAATCCTTCCTTGCCTCTTCCCACTTCTTGTGTCCACAGATTTCTTTGGCTTATAGAGAAATCATTCCAATCTCAGTCTCCATCTTCACATTACCCCTTGTCTATATAACACCATATCCTCTCTTTTTCTCATAAAGGCCGCCCTATATAAGAAGGGTCAAGTGAATGAATAATATCATCTTCAGGATCATTCATTCATTACATTCTCAAAGATCCTATATCCAAATAGGGCCATAACCTGAGATTTCACATGGTTGTGGATTTTGGGGAGATAGTAGTCAACCCATTAGAGTACATGTTTGTTTTGTTTATTCAAAAGTACCTACATATAAGAAAGATTAAAAAGTGCTGAGGATTGCATAGTGTGTTAAACACTGCGTACCTTATCTAGTTTTGCCCTCACAGCAACTCAATGAGGTGGGTGAATTTTTCCATTTTATAGCTGAAAAACTGAAGCTAATGATCTTACTGTGATTTAGGAGCAAGACATTTTTAAAAATAACAAAGAAATACTAAATTGCAACCCTTGTTTCTATAATACATGGTCGATTTTGGCCAAAATATATTAAATTATCAATATACGAAATATCAATATCAACATATTGAATTTAATATAGTTTAAAAATTTATGAGATTATCAATGGAAAACGTCATGGAGACAAGTTCTCAGTGGGGAAGAAAGCATACCTTTTGAAATAGAATAGAATAGAATACGATATTCATCTGCCTCCAAAGAATTAGTAAAACCACTTCGTCTCTCGTTTTCTTTCTCCTCCCTCTCCCTCCTCCTCTGCGTCTCCCTTCTCCTCCTTTTTGTTTTCTTCTCCTCTTCCTTCATTTTCCTCTTTATTTTTTCTGTCTGGACTTCAGAAAGTCTCCAAACACATATATCTTTAACACCGTACATTAAAAATTGACTATTAGCTGTATTATATTAACAGCATATCATTAAACTGTATTTAGATTATTCTGTTATTTGTATACTGTATTATATTGTTGTTGCAATATATTATAATATGTTATATTATAATACAATATTATATTATTAGAAGAAACTAAGAAGCAGATAAAGCTAGAATGAAGGCCAAATATAATTTTGGGGTCTGAAATACCATTGTCTTTGATTATTTGTTTGTATATTAATAATAAGACATAAAGACCTTCATTAGGCTGTCCTTCCTGGACTAAAGTTTCAGATGCTTTCACATGACTTTCAAACTGTGGCTCTGACACGTGGTCTCCTGAGCAGGAGCATCAGCCTCATTCGGGAACTTCTTAGAAATGCAGATTCATGGCCGGGCGCGGTGGCTCACGCCTGTAATCCTAGCACTTTGGGAGGCCAAGGCAGGTGGATAGTCTGAGCTTAGGAATTCGACACCAGCCTGGGCAACAACGGTGAAACCCCGTCTCTACTAAAATACAAAAATGTAGCCGGGCGTGGCGGCCCGTGCCTGTGGTCCCAGCTACTCGGGAGGCTGAGACACGAAAATCACTTGAACCCGGGAGGCTGAGGTTGCAGTGAGCCGAGACTGCGCCACTGCACTCCAATCTGGATGACAGAGGAGACTCCATTTCCAAAAAAAAAGAAAAAAGAAGAAGAAATTCAGATTCATGGGCCCCTTTGCAAACCTCATGGATCAGAAATCCTAGATGTAAGGTCCAGCAAGACAGATGCATGGAGCCCTCACACATTTAAGATCCTCATACATGTAAACGTTTGAAAACCACTTTTTTGAAACAGATAGTTGATCTCCTGGGGGAACCCAGGCAATTTTCTCCAAAAGTGTCCCAATCACATTTGAGATGCCAGAATTTAGCATTACAAGAAAGAGAACAAAACTATATCACATTGCTAAAGACAAAACCTTAATGGGAAGAACAGAAATAATATTGGTAATAGACTTTCTTTTTTTAAAAAAAATGCTTTTCTTGTTTATCTCTTTGCTTCACTTCATCATTAGAGTGTAGAGGGTATCAGTCAGCCTATTTTTATTCTTAATAAAGGATACAGGAGAAAATAGTCTTTAGAGCCTTATCTCAGTGAAAGATCCACAGTGTAGTGGGAACCACAGCTGAGTTATCCTAAGAATTATGCATATTTCTCAACTGTTATATTAACTGGCCATTCTGCTTCAATTCTTACGTCATGTAATCTGTTTTCCATCATAAACAGTAGTCATCCCTATTAAACTCCAATTCCTACCTCTTACAAAATTCCCTTTGAAAACTCTTCAGTGTTTTCTACTTTTCATACGACCCTTCCTGGTTCTGCTCTTCCTGTTTTGACACCGAGCCCCCACCACTTGGTAAGGAAGCTCCAGTCACAATGGTTTCCTTTTCCTTCTCTCCTAAACTAAGCTATCTCTCATCTAAGAAACTTTGCAATTGATATGTTCTCTGTGAGAGATGCCCTTGGTTTTAAGATGTAAGATATCATTCAGAATACTCATTATAAAAATATTTATCCTGTTCATGGATCCCCGTGCTGAAAGCGGTACCTGTTACATGGAAAACTTCATATGAATATCTGCGAAATGCAAGCGCCAGTGCCTGACTGAGTGTATAATAACTGAGAATAAATGATGACAGCCAGAGTCTGCTATGGAATTTGCGATGCTATATTCCAGCCAAATATTAAATTCATGCCTCAGTCATATGTCTATCTTTACATAAAAAACCTTCCAAGAGAATTAATTAGTTGTGGAAGAGATATTAAATGCACCCTCGTGCCTATACAAGATTGAGCAAATGCAGTTTGTAAGTTTGAGTTCATAAAACATGGGTTAACACATCAAGATTATACAGAGGTTGCACTCCATTATTTTAATGTCACTCTCCATAATGAAACCTCCCACTTACATGCACGAGAACAAAAGTCTAATTCTAACAGAAACTATTCCAAATAACATTAAATTCAATAAGTAAGACATCTACTATTTTGTGTTTTTCTACTAAGTCGTGGTGGGTTCTTGAAGTCATTTTAGATCATCAGCCTTTCTCTGAAGCTTAAAATGTTATTCTCATAAATTACAACAAAGGCCATATATTATACAGAAATATCTATTCCTAATGAATCAGCAGAACTCATAAGAAATCTAGCTAGGAAGCCTGCAAACTGTCACCATTAGCAACAGTGTACCACTGTGTAAGTGAAGCGGGTGTATGCTGTTTAAGAGGCTAAGGTTTAATACAAGTCTCATAAATAAAATGCCTGGAGCACCAAGAATACCTAAAACATAAAACTCTTTTCCTAGAGAGACTGCAGTGTTGGGCAGATTGATGTAGGAGTCATTTTCTTGTAGGGCATAATTAGATAAAGGATTGAATAGAATGACTAAGTCAGGGAGTTCTGCGAAGAAATGAAAAGCAAAGGCAGGAAAATGGCAAACCTCATTTTGAAGGAGCAGTATTGCCTAACTTCATCTCTGAAACAGCCTAAGAGTTAATAAAAAAAATTATGTAAAAGGTGAAACGTGAGGTACTGCACCATGAAAAAAAGCCCTGCTAACGTAGAACAGATGAGATGGTGAGTGGGCCATTCAGACATAGAGTGGACAAGGGCTTAGCCTTGATCAGGGTGTCTGTAACCAAACAGAGCACAGGATTCAGCCATAACTTCATTTGTCACAGAAATATTCAACTAAGTGGAAAAGAGATCCAGAAAGGCACCCGGATGTTTGGAATACGTAAACTTTTCAAGGGCCACAAGAGCACCTTTCTTGTCTATATATCTGTATGTTGCCCAGAAAGTCACTTCATCCGGAATACTAATAATATACACCTTTTTATTCTTTAAAATTAAGAAAACCACCATCAGCAAAGATGAGATTTTTGTTGGACTATGAAGATAACTCACCAAAAAAGTGAAAGAAAGAAAGATTAGGATTGAGATTACAGGCTGGAGGTTCCACGTGTAGAGAGATCATCAAATGAAAAGAAGAGAACAGAGAATATATGGAAGGGAAAGAAATCAATGTTAAGCCATTCAACTCACATTCCATCAATGTCTACTGTGTGTAGATCTTATCCACGAACATTGAGTTTTATAAACACATGCTTCTTACAGACCACTGTTTTATCAGTATTTATCATCTAAAAGAAACGCCATCTGGAAAGGTGAAATCATAAATTCGCTAGCTGGTAATACCAAATATCTGAATTAATCATAGTAGGATAGCCTCTGTTGATATAACATGTAAATTCAGGACCTCGAGGGTTTAGCATTAAAGACAAATAATGCTTGTACTGTCCCTCTCTGTTACTGTAATTGAGAATAGGGTCCCTTCAAGGATTCCACATTATTAGACAAGAAGAACAAACGAGATATACAATGTCTCAACAGCCTTGGCCTGAAAAGTACACATTACACACCTGCTCAAAGCTCTGCAAGGGAAGCCGGGAAATATAGGACAGCAAATGGCTATTTAGTGAGCACTAAATGTCCCTGCCACAACAATCATACAAAATGTTTCCCAGAGGTAAAATACATATACCAAAGACTATACATTTGTGTAATATAAAATACATGTATGTATATGTGTGTGTATATATATATGTATTTTATATAAATATACACACACATATACATAAATATCTGTGTGTGTACTAATTGACCTGAACAAATGTTACAGGTGTTTTAAATATAGGAAATGAGTAGCATGTACTCAGAAGTAATTGAGCACCTTTTACTGATAAGCATCTTTATAGATACTGGTGATACAGCAGTTAATGAAACCAAAGAAAAACCTTCATTCCTTAACAGAACTTATGTTACTGTAAATAAGCTGTTTATTGTATGGATCTTTAAGGAAGGGTGAGATTTACATGATCATAGAAAGCCCTCTAAAATTGGCCCACAATTAGTATAATATTTTAATAGTAATTTAGGCTGATGATGAAGACTTTGATAAAGTGTGGGTAAGTTTGTGAATGCTGTTAATCTGTTCTCCCTTCTACTTTATTATTATTTTTTGTTCGCTTTGGCCATATGAGAATTTGAATTTTTCTGAAATTGTTTCATTTATTTTTTTGTTAAATGTATCTCTCATTTTTTTTCTAATAGATGTAATAAAACTTTAATTAGACTATTCATCTCAACACACAATTGGCTTATGAATATGACTCAAATGTATACAATGTGCACAGTGGATAAAACATTTATTCTGTTGTTCTGGTCATACCAATAGTTTCTTATAAAATAAGTTTACTTTCAATGCTGTTGATCTTACTTTTCAATGTTTATCTGACTGACTGTGTAACTCAGAATATTTTATAGCCTCACAACCGCTTCTATCTATTTATAGTACAACATCTTTTCAGTGTATTTTTCTCAAAATTACTGACTATGGGAAAGTGCAAAACTCCTAAAATGATGAGTACCTTGCGCAATTCAAAATTCAATGTTTTCTAAAGAATGAAGCCATGTCTTAGCCAAATAATACGCTATGATTAAGGTACAGTGAGAATGTTGAAGAAATAATAAAAACATGCAGAGTCTTTGTAACAGCAAGACATCTAAGCAATGTGATTTCTCAGTATTATTCATGCATATGATAGTTATTTCTGTCACTTTCATATCTTTACTGTTTAAATTTTTTGGTGTAGTAATTTCTCTAAGAATTTATTTATGTACTGATAATGTAAACTGATAATTAGTGCTTAATGACTAGAAAAAAAAACCTGTCTTAATACCAAACAAATATTTACAAGTAATGTAATTACCTCAATTAACTCAAGAGAGAAAATACTAGAGACTTTGTTCATTTCTTTCTGAGTGATCCTCGGAAAGTCTCCAGTAAAATGCATCAATTATCCTTTTCATAAAAACAGTCAGCAAATCAAAGGGTTGTGGCTATAAGTTATAAAGAATAAACTTCACATTGTAGGGACAAATGTGTTGCCTTTACGTGGAGATCAGTCTACTGTGGTATTTGAGGAACACTATGCCCCTTTGCATGAATCAAGTATCCATAGAAGTACACTTCTCACAATCAAATCTTGCTCCTTTTCCAAAAGGCAGTATAAATGTTTATTACTTACACTCCCAGTGGAAATGCCCAGAAAGAAAGTAGTCCTTAAATGGTCCGAGTCCACTTCATAGGTTTATAAATAAGTGTGTGTATGTATGTCAAACACTGTGTGTTAGAAACCTTTTTGTGTATGGTCTTGTAAAGGAAGAGAGGCAGGTTTAAGCCCTAGCAGTCTATATTAGAATAGTTGAAGGAACTATAAGAATGTAAAGACCAGTTCTATAGACACATCACTTTGCAACTACTAAATTTTGTTCTTGGGTCTTGGGGCCACCCATCTGCAGTAGTGGTTCTCAACACTGGATGCCCATGGGAAGGAAGGACATAAAGTTTTGCTTCCAACAGGCCAAATCCTGAATAGAATCCTATAATCTTGTTTTGTACTCTTCATGACTTGAGAATTTTTGGAAATATTTTAGAGTTAAAAATAAAAAAAAAAGTAGAATATGTGACAGAGACATTAAGACTTTACAGTATGCAAAGCCCAAAATATTTCCTTTCTGTTTACAGAAAAGTGATTTTTGATTTGTACTTTAAATGAGGACAATGCTTTCCCATTGTCTATATAAAAGTTTTTTTTTTTTTTTTAGGGGGCAAGAAAATTACTAACAGATACAACATTTAACTCAACACAGTGTAACATCGTTTAATTCAATGCAATAAATTGTTTTTGGCCACTTATACTTTGCAAGGTACTCAGAAAGCCTGGAAATTATATTAAATAGTAAGTTGAGAACACTGCATTTGCAAAGTATACCATTAAGAAGGGGACAATGGGGCAAATGGAATCATAATAATCATAAAGTCATGATATAGATGACAAAAATAGATATATGTACAAAGCCATTGGTAAAATAATGATTTAAAAAGATCAGTTTATATCTAGAGACATTAGGAAAGGCATTTGGCATTGAGATATTGCTTGACACGGAAACTGGTAAAAAGTAGCCTTTTATTCTCCAACACATAGGGAGGAAAAGACATCCCTGCAGTGGAAACTATGAGGGAAAGGGCAAATGTGGGAAGGTAAAGGTTGGGGTGTGTTTATGAAGCAGACTCCTGAAGTAAGGGATTAGTGCTATAGTGTACAACAGAGTTGGCAAACTTCTCTTGCAAAGGCACAGATAGTAAATGTTTTTGACTTTGTAGACCATATGGTCTCTTTTGCCACGAATCAACACTAAAGTTATAGCATAATGTCGCCACAGACACTATGAAATGAATTGCTGTGATATGTTCTAATGGAACTTTATTTACAAAAAGAGATGGAGGTTGAGATTTGACTTGCAGGCCACAGTTTGGTGAACAGAACTAATAAAGGACATCAAGCGTTATTAAGCAACAGAGACCATCTGACGGTTTCTGATTAAGTGCCATGGTGCACACTGGTGAAGTGTGTGGTCACTGACCCTTACCATCAGGAGTACAGACACATGTGACTCATGCCCTCTCATCTAGCTGTCATGCAGGAGCCGATTCCTGAAATAGTCTAATTACGCAAGAGACCCATAACTAGGAATCAATGGAATTGACAATTACTGAATGAAAGACAACCGGAGTCCTAAATGTGTTCAGAAAAAAGAAAAATCTGTATGATGGTTGATTTTATGCCACTTTGGATAGACTGTGGTGCTCAGTTTTTGGCCAATACCAGTCTAATTGTTGCAGTGGAAGTATTTTTTAGATGTGATTAGCACTTAAATCAGTGGACTTTTCGTAAAGCCATTTACTCTCCATAATATGGGTGGGCCTCATCCGGTCAGTGGAAGGCCTTCAGAGAAAAGCCAGAGGTTTCCCAAAGAACAAGAATTTCAGCCTCAAGACTGTAACATAGAAACCCTGCTTGAGTTTCCAGCCTGTCTGGCCTGCCTTGTGGAATTTGAACTCATAACTACAACATAAACTCATATGAGGACTTCAGACCTTCTGGCCTGCCCTACGGATCTCTGCCTTGCTAGAGTCTGCCCAAGCACAGGAGTTTTAGAGATGACTAAGCTCAGGAATGCAGTGCAAGTGTTAAAATTACACATGGATTTGAAGCTAAAAGGAAAAAGCTGGCCGAGCGCAATGGCTCATGCCTGTAATCGCAACACCTTGGGAGGCCGAGGCGGGCGGATCATGAGGTCAGAAGTTCCAGACCAGCCTGGCCAGTATGGTGAAACCCTGTCTCTACTAAAAAATATAAAAATTAGCTGGGTGTGGTGGCAGGTGCCTGTAGTACCAGCTACTTGGGAGGCTGAGGGAGGAGAATCACCGGAATCCAGGAAGGAGAGGTTGCAGTGAGCCGAGATTGCACCACTGCACTCTAGCCTGGGCAAAGGACTCTGAAAAAAAAAGAAAAAAAAAAAAAAGAAAAAATTTAATAGATTTAATTTTCTAGATTTTCTAAAAAATATTCTTTCCTCAAAACAACTAGAAATAAGTACCATGTATTCCAGCTAGTAAGGATTAACCTGGTTATGACTTGTATGGATGGTGTACTAGGAGTACCTGGGAAGCACTTCAAAACTATTTAAATGCTTTCACAACTCTTACTCCACCCAAAGAAAATAGTCTGACATGCTGGAACAATCCAGTTTACCATACTTTGCCAACGTTGGCAGAATTTTAAGTTATTCATTCTTGTTTTCATTGTTAAAGAATACAGACACTTGTGCTTCATGGGAAAAGAAAGTGTTTTTTCATTACAAAAGTATTTTTTGTAATTTTTATAAAATAGAAAACATTTTGAAATAGCCCAAATCATCAAACTAAGAAAATGGTTGACAAAAATGGTGTGGGTTTTCTGGTGAAGTCTACTAAACAATCAATATTTTTGAAGTACATTTAAGGACAACAGAAAATAATGTAGTAATATTGGCAGGGCGCAGCGGCTCAGGCCTGTAATCCCAGCACTTTGGCAGGCTGAGTTGGGCAGGTCACTGGAGGCCAGGAGTTCGAGACCAGCCTGGCCAACATGGTGAAACTTCGTCTCTACTAAAAATACAAAACTTAGCTGGGCATGGTGGTGCACGCCTGTAATCCCATCTACTTGGGAGGCTGAGGCATGAGAATCACTTGAACCCAGGAGATGCAGGTTGCAGCCAGCCAAGATTGTGCCACTGCACTCCAGCCTGGGCAACAGAGCAAGACCTTGTTTCAAAAAAAAAAAAAATTAATGTAATAGTATTAACTAAGGTTATATTAACCTAAAATGTAATGCAAGCATATTTGTATTTACATATATAGAAGCAATTGAAATATATATATATATATATACACACACACACATATACATATATAGATATACACACACCCATACACACAAATCTTCACTCTGGTAACCTCATTGTAGGATTACCTATCATTTTCATATTTTAATAAAACATTTCTCTAATTTTTAAATTTTCACTAATGAAAGGGGTCTGTGTTTGTAACAAAAAAGGTAAAAATAGAATATTTAAGATATTGCAAAAAAAATATTTAAAGGTAAATATAAGAAAATACTAACACAAATGCGTCTAAAACTGACAATAACAATGTAACACAATAGGCTTGGAAACAGAAAGCCCTGGGCTTGAGTTCTAGGTTTGGAAGTGACCAGTTATGTGTCCTCGATCACACATGACCTCAGCCCTCCTCAGTGGAGTTAACGGTCTAATTCCTGGTATCTGAGCATGTGCTACATTACACAGAAAAAAGAACTTTGCAGTCAGGATTAAGGCTATTTTAAGACAGAGCAGCCAAAAGTAGCCAGGTGAACCCAATCACATCAACCCTTAAAAGAGGAGAACTTTCTCCAGCTAGAGATGGAGTAGACATGGCAGAACAAGAAGTCAAAAATTTGAAGCCCAGTGACTTGACACATGCTGTTGGTCTGAGAATGGAGGGGATAGAAACATTCGTGATCATCCTACAAACATAGGAACCCAAGTTCTGCCAATAGCCTCATTCACAGGGAAGCAGATTTTATCCAGAGTCTCAAAAGAAATGCAGCACTGCTGGCACCCAGACTCTAACCTTGGGAGATCATGAGCTGAGAAATCAGCTGCACCTAACCAGATTTCTGACGTACAGAAATAAAAGAAAATAAATTTGCGTCATTTCAGACTGTGGTAATTCATTGAAGCAACAATAGAAAACTAAGGCAATATCAAATAATTTTAGTCTTTGTTAAAATAAAGTTTATTTGTGAGATTGATACCATATCATCTCATGCAAATGTTGTCAATATGTAATATCACTTCTCATTACATATTTTTTTCAGTTGACCTTAGGTGCACATGATTGATATATTTCCATTTTTATGATGTTTGTTATTGTTATCATTATAATTTTTAAAATACTGATAACAAATCTCGAGACTACAAAATATAACCAATACTGAGAAAAAGATTTTAAAACCTACTAAATGTAAGTTTTATATAATAGCGTTCAAATAATGACTTTATATCAGAAAGGCATGCACATTTTTATGAATAGATAAAACTTTTACAGAAATGAATAATCTTTTATAGAATTTTAAAAAGCAATACAAAAGTCAAGTCAAAATAGAATCAAGATCAGGATTTCTGCCTATGGTGAAGAAAGTTGCCAAGAAGAATAATAAAGCTGAATAAAGCATTGACAAACGCAATCACTTAGCAGCCTGGAAACCAAATATGGGTGTCTTTTTAATGGAAACAGCAATGATTTTATTAGTTTGAGTTTGCTCCAGAGACCAGAGAGGGTTCACAGTGTCCATGTACCCCAGGCAACACTGAGGCTGCAAACATAGAGGAGAAAGGCCCCACCAAAAAGAAAAGCCACTTGAAAGTCCTGTACTTCTCACACACTCACCCACCCTCACACAAATCCAGCAACACAGAGGATCATCAGGATGAGCAGAAGCATCACAGGTCAGGATGGAGGCTGGAACTGAGGAGTTTGAGAAAAACTCTGCCAATCATTGGCTGAGCACTAAGCTGGGCTGAGAAAATGTAGCCTGTAGAAAGCCAGGCTAAAAATAAAAAGAATAAGAATAAGAAAAAGTAACTGAAGAGATACATTGATGGCTGCACACATAAGACAGACAGATTTCAGACAGAGCCTAGACAAGTTACTAAACAAAGTCCAAAACTGCTAACTCAGGAATAGAAAACCAAACATCGTATGTTCTCACTGATAAATGGGAGTTAAGCTATGAGGATGCAAAGGCATAAGAATGACGTAATGGACTCTGGGGGCTCAGGGTGAAGACTGGGAGGAGGAGAAGGATAAAAGACAACACAGTGGGTACAGTGTACACTGCTCAAGTGATGGGTGCATCAAAAATCTCAGAAATCACCACTAAATACCTTATTCGTGTAACCAAATATCTGTTCCCCCAAAACTATTCAACATAAGAAAAGTAAAATAAAAATAAGGAAAATAAAAATCTACTTGATAATCATAAAAAACAAATCGCTAATATCTATTCACAATATGTAAAATGATTAATTCTCAAGAAAAAATAGATCACATGCAAAGAAATAGAAAAATTATCCATGTGACATATATGTAGGGAAAAACAAAAATCATTATTATTTTAATTTTCGGTATGATGGCTTGAAGATTTTTGTTTACCTGATCCCCAGTGAAACCAGTGAAAAATTTTTTTTTTTTTTTTTTTTATGTTAAGCCTCTGGAAACGGTCCGTAAGTGATACAGCAAATAAAGAAACATCTATTCAAGAGATCTTTTAAAGTTTCATAAAAGAGCAAGATCTATGATATTTGATGCAAGAATGTGTGTACCCTCTCCCCACCCTTCAAGCTCAGTGAAATGGAAACTTCACTCCAGACTGGTGCAGCCAACACTCAGCTCCCTCTTCCAGGGTTGACTTGTTCAGAGGAGCAGAACGTTCTCATTTCTCATCCTTCTCCCAGCTGCCTGTTTGAACAAGTACACCCAAGAGGTGAGAGGACTCTTCTTCTGGCAAGCCCATACTTGTGAGATGGAGGTTCTATTTTACACGAGTACCACTGAGAACACTTAGGCCCCATTTGTCCTAACACTGACTGGTGAGGCAGAGGTGTTAATGTCTGGAGAGGCAAGCTGAGAAGACCTCAGGCTACTACTCCCCACACCACCACAAAACTCTCAGGTCCTAATGTGGGCATGACACTAAGAGAAGTTTGCCATTGTCTCCACTCTCATTTCCAGAGCTCTGGTTCAGAGAATTTGCCTGGGAAGAGAAATAAACTGTAAAACAGATAGTTCTCAATCCTTTCCCAAGAAAGGAAATTTATTTGCCACTGAATATGGAGAAGGTCAAGTCTAAGAGAATTTTTTTTTTTTTTTTTTGACAGAGTCTCACTCTGTTGTACAGGCTGGAGTGCAGTGGTATGATCTCGGCTCACTGCAACCTCCACCTCCCAAGTTCAAGCCATTCTCCTGCCTCAGCCTCCCAAGTAGCTAGGATTACAGGTGCATGCTACCATGCCCAGCTAATTTTTGCATTTTTTGTAGAGACAGGGTTTCGTCATGTTGGCTGGGCCGGTCTCGAACTCCTGACCTCAGGTGATTCGCCCGCCTTGACCTCCCGAAGTGCTGGAATTATAGGTATGAGCCACTGCACCCGGTCAATTCTAACAGCATTCTCAAAGTTAGTGGAGATTATAGTGGAATGCCAATAGAAGAAATTGGTAGATTCAATGAAGATAGAGGTTACACTATACACTGTGTAAGTTTCTAAAGGGAATCAGGGAAAGAGAGATAAAAGAAGCTCTCTGGAAGTCATAACAAATGTCAAACATACCTCAGAACTGTTCATTCAAAGGATATCAATTTCGATTGTATTAACCTATAGAGCAGTATATGCCACTGGGCATGTTAAAAGCAATAGAGTAATCCACCAAAAACTGGTGGAGCTTAAAATGTAGATGTGGTCAGAAAAGGAAACAAAGAAGGTCCTGCAGAGAGCCCTGTAAACTTGAAGAGTGATACAGAATGCAACCTGGATCACAGAAGAAAAATACTAAAGGAAAATAAACAAAGCCTCAAAGAAATATAGGATACCATTAAGCATGCCAATTTACACATAAGGGGAATATAAGAAAAAAAGGGACAGAAAAAGTATTTTTTAAAAAGTAAATGCTAAAAACTTCTCCATTTTATTAAAAGTTATTAACCCACACATCCAGGAAACCAAACAGACTCCAAGTAGGAAATACAAATAGATCTTCAAACAGACACATTTTTAAAATGTTGAAAGTTAAAGAGAAGGAGAAAATATTTATATCAGGAAGAAAAACATAACTTATTATTTAAAAAAGAATCCCAATTAAGTTAACTCATTGGTCATCAGAAATTGTAGAACTAGAATGTAGTAGTATAATATATTCAAATTACTCAAATAAAATAATGTCACCCAAAAATCCAGCAAAGTTATCAGTTAATATATTTTAGCATATCAATAGGATATTTGTTTTTATGATAAAAGTAAAATACAGAGATTTCCAAATAAATGAAAACTACAGAATTTGTGGCCTTCAGACCCACCTTACATGAAATGCTAAAGGCAGTTATTGAGGTTATTAACAAAATTGGCAAACCATTTACATAGGCCAACCAAGAAAATAAACATGGAGAAAATTCAAATTACTGGAATCAAAGAAATGAAAGAAGGACATTTCTGTAGACCTTACAAAACCAGAAAGGGTTACAACAATACTATGAACAATTGCATGCCAACAAAGTCAGTCACTTAGGTGAAATGGACAAATGTTGGGAAAAGCAAAAACTACTGACTCAAGAAGAAATATACATTGTGAATAGACTAATTACAAGTGACGAGATTAAATTAGGGATCCAAAAATTACCCACAAAAAAGCCCAGACCTAGATGGCTTGACAACTGAATTCTACCAGTCATTTAAAAAAATAATTAATACCCATGCTTTACAAAACATTACCAAAAAATGGAGATAAGAGAAAACATGCCAATTCATTATATGATGCCAATATTACTCATACACTAAACCAGACAAATTTCTCATAAAAAGAATACTACTGACAAATATCGCTTATGAATTTGAATGCAAATAAATGCTTCACAAATTACTTGCAAACCTAATTGATCAGCATGTTGTAATAATTATACATCTTGGCCAAGTGGGATTCATCCCAGGAGGCAAATTTTGTTTAACAGCCAAAAATTAATTAATATAGCATATCAATAGAATAAATACCGAACTTATTATCTCTATCACTGCAAAAAGGGCATTTGACAAATTGCAACACCATTTCATGATAAAATGTGCAACAAATTAGGAGCAGTAGAAATTTCCTCAACTTTATACGGTATCATGAAATACCCCAGTTAACATTATACTTAATGGTAAAAAGACTGGATGCTTTTTCCTTATAATGAGGAACAAAACAAGAATGCCTGCTCTTGCCACTTCTACTCAACCTTGTACTAGGTGTTCCAGTCAAGGCATTAAGCAAGTAAAATAAAATAAATGTTTCAACTGGAAAGGAAGAAGTGCAACTATTTCTATTCATAGATGACATGATATTGGATGTAAAATATCCTAAGGAACACACTAAAACAGGCTACTGGAACTAATGGACCTGATCATGAAGGTTGCAAGAAAATATTGCATAGAAAATCAATATTAAAAATCAGTTATGTTTCTATACAGCAGCAACGAATAACATGAAAATGAATCTAAGAAATCTCATTTACAATGGCTTCAAAAGATAATGACATACTTAGAAATAAATGTAACAAAAGGTGTAAAATGTACTTTAAAAACTATAAAAGCCTTGTTGAGCATAATTAAAGAGAATCTAAGTAAATGTAAAAATATCCCATGCTTCAGAAAGCTTAATATTGTTAAGATAGTAATACTATCCAAATTGATCTACAACTACAACTCAATTCATATTAGAATTTCAGCTTATGTTTTGTAGAAACTGACAAATAGAATTTAAAAATTCATATGAATTTGGAAGGAACCCAGAATAGCCAAAACAATCTTGAAAAAGAAGAGCAAGTAGGTGGCTCAAACTTACATGTACACACAACCACACACACACACGCACATACACACATGCATGTGAACACATACATATCAAACAGAATTGAGAGTCTAGAGATAAACGCATACAAGGATGGTCAAATGATTTTTGAGAAGGGCGCTAACACCTATCAATGAGGAAAGAATAAATCTTTTCAACAACTGGTGCTAGGACAACTGGATAGCCATATGTGAAAGGAGGAAGTCAATTCTCACACCATATACAAAAATTAACTAAAAATGTATCAACACCTTACATGTGAGAGCTAAAACAATAACTCTTAGAATGAAACATATAGTGAATTTTATAACTTTGTATTTGGCAACTGATTTTTAGGTATGACATAAATCCAAGAGCAACAGGAAAAAAAACAGATAAATCAGACTTCAAAATTTTTAAAAATGTGTTTTTAATAGGGCACTACTAAACTAAAAAGATGTACGTTCTGAAATTATAAAACTCTTAGAAGAAAAATTAGGGAAAAAATCTTCTTGGCATTACTCTTTGCAATAAGTTTTTTAGATATGAACCAAAACACAAGCAACGAAAACAAAAGTAAACAAGTGGGACTGCCCCAAACTGAAATTTTCCACACAGCAAAGGAAATAGTCAACAAAATGAAACGGCAGTATATAGAATGGGAGAAAATATTTGCACATCATGCATCTAATAATAAATAATAGCCAAAATATATAAGCAACTCAAACAACTCAAAAGCAAATAATATAATACTAGCCCAATTAAAACTGATCAAATAACCTGAATAGACATTTTTTCAAAGAAAACATAAAAGTAACCTACAAGTATATGAAAAATTGCTGAACATCACTAATCATTAGAAAAATGCAAATCACAACCATGTGAGCTATTACCTTACACCTGTTAGGATGGCTATGATCAAAAAGAGAAGACGTAATGTGTTGGTGAGCATGTGGACAAAGGATGTCCTTTGTACACTATTGGTGGGAATGTTAATTGGTGCAGTCATTATGGAAAACAGTATGGAACTCTTCATGAAACTAAAAATTGAACTATTATATGATCTATCAATTCTACTTTGGGGTATACATCTAAAGGAAATGAAATCAGTATCTTGAAGAGATAGTTGTAACCCCCATGTTCATTATAGCACTATTCACAATAACCAATATATGGAAACAATCTATGTGTCCATAATTGGATGAATAGATAAAGAAGTTGTGGTACATATATGCAAAGAAATATTATTCATCTAGAAAAAATGAAATGTTGCCATTTGCAACAATATGTATGAACCTAAAGGACATTAAGCTAAGTAAAATAACCCAGACAAAAAAAGACAAATGCGATATGATCTTACTTGTATGTAGAATCTAAAAAAGTTGACCTCTTGGAAGCAGCGAGTAGACTAGTGATTGCCAGGGTTCAGGGAGTAGAGAAATGGGAAGATATCAGTCAAGGGGTACGAACTTTCAGTTATAAGACCAGCAAGTTCTGGGAGGCTGTGTACAGCATGGGTGGTGATATAATTTAACTGTGGTAAGCATCATACAATATATACATATATCAAACCACCATGTTATACACCTTAAATACATTCAATCATTATTTGAGAATGAAATACTTTTAAATAAGGAAAAAAGGAAGTGAAAAGTAGGCCCAAAGAATGGGAGAAAATAATTGCTAATAATATACCTGATATAATACTTGTACATAGAATTTAAATAGAACTAATACAAGTTAATAACATAAAAAACAAATATCACAATAGAAAATGGACAAAGAATATGAATAAGCATTTCTTCAAACAAGACATACAAAAGAGCAATAAGCACATGAAAAGATGTTCAAAATCATTAGTCATTAGGGAAATGCAAATTGAAACCACAATAAGAAAACTATTTCAAACCCACTAGGAGAGCTAAAATCAAAAAATCACATAGTAATAAGTTTGGTGAGTAGATGTGGTAATCATAGCCCTTAGATACTAGTGATGAGAAGGTTAAATGATGCAGCCACTGTGGAAAACACTCTGAAAAATCTTCAAATGGTTAAACACTTTTTGACACATGAACTTAAAATTCTCCTCTCAGGCATATACCCATGAGAAATGAAAACATATGTCCACACAAAAATTTGTATGTGAATGTTTACAGCCACATTAGTCTCAATAGCCAAAAGGGTAAACAACCCCAATGTCCACCCACTGACTAATGGAGGAACAAAATGTAGTATGTGTAATTCTCATCCCTAAAAAGAATGAAGTTCTGACACATTTTATAATAGGGATGAGCCATGAAAAAGCCCTGCCAAGTGAGAGAGGCCAGTCACAAAAATAATGCATTTGATTCCATTTACAGTTGACCCTTGAATAACACAGGTTTAAACTCGGCGGGTCCACCTATATGCTGATGTTTTCAATAAATACAATTGGTGCTAAGTATCCACAGGTTCCACATTCACAACCAAATGCAGATCATGGGATGGGAGAAACAGGTGTACAAAAGGTCGCTTTTCATACCCGGCTGGGTTCCACAGTTCTGACTGTGGGACTTGAGTATGGGGTGCTTCTGATGTGTGCTGCTGGTCTTGGAACAAATACCTCGCATATACCGAGGAGTGACTGTACATGAAATGGTCAAAACAGGCAAAATGTAGAGACAGGAAGTAGGTTAGTGGTTTCTTAGGGCTGGAGGGAGAATAACGGGTAATACAAAAGGGTGCAGGGATTCCATTTAGATGACAAAAATGGTCTAAAACTGTGGTGATTCTTGTATGTATCTACATCTGTACCTTTGAGGTTACAAGGGCTGCTATACAAAATATCATGGACAAAGTGGCTTAAACAATAACAGTTTACTTTTCCACAGTTTTGGAGTTATTTGTCCCTCAGCTGGATGTCTGAGGTCAAGGTGTTGGCAGATTTGCTTCCTTCTGGGGGCTGTGCCTCTCACCTGGCTTCTGTTGCTTTGCTGTCAATCTTTGTGCTCCTTGGCTTGCAGAAGCATTCTCCAATCTCTGCCTTCATCTGCACACAGCGTCCTTCCTACAATGCGTCATCAACTTTCCCCCTTTTAGAGGACACCGATCTTAATCTTATTAAATTAGGGCCCATCCTAATAACTTTGTTTGAAGATTACTTCTATAAAGATCCTGTCTCCAAATAAGGTAACATTCTGCAATACTGGAGGTGAACACTTTATCATATGAATTTTAGGGTAAATTCAAACCATATTACTGTATATATATTGAAAATAAATGTGCACTTTTAATCAGCAAATTTTATGGTACCTGAACTGTATCTCAATAAAACTGTTAATAAAAATAATAATAAATAGAAATTGTCTGAGTATCCCTATACATTGTATTTAGCAAAGACTTCAAAGTAGCTACTAAAAATATGTTCAAAAACTAAAGGAAACAATGTTTAAAGGATTAAAAGAAGGTATGACAAAGTGAATTAACAACAGAAATTGTGAGAAAAATTACAGAAATTATAAATGTATTGAGAAAAATGTATCAAATGGAAATTCTGGTGTTAACGAGCACAGTAATGGAAATAAGGAAATACCAGAAATGTCAACAGAAGACTTAAGATGGTAAGGAAATGAATCATAAAATTTTAGATAGATCAAGAAAAATAATCTAACCTAAGAATACAGAATGAAGAAATAACAAAGAAGAAACAAAAAAAAAAAAAAAACAGAGCCTCAGACATCTATGGGACAATTTGTAACAGAAGTCAGAGAAAGAGGCACAATTTTTAGAAGAATAAAGGCCAAAACCTATTCAAATTCAATGAAAAACTTTACAAGTCTAAGAAGCTCTCTGTTCCCCAAGTAGTATAAATACAGAAACACTCAGACCTGGAAACTTCAGGTATCAGTGGATAACAAGGAGACTCCTAGGCGAAAACTTCTGCTCCCCTCCCAGCTTGCCCAGATTCAAACACAAGGAAAGTAAAGGTGCAGTCACTTTCTGCAGCAAGAGCCATGAACCACATTTATCCAGCTACTGCTTAAGGTAGAAAGAGGAAAAGGAAACAGCCAAGCAACCGCAATCTATGCCAAGTCACCCCGTGACTTAAAAACCAGATTTCTTGTATCTCCACTAGCGTAGTCCTGCATCTACAGAGTCAACAGAAATCTGCTGTTGAATTGGAAATATTAGGTAGGAAAGTCTGAGCCTATAGAAAGGGTAAAAATCACAGACATACATATAGAAAGATCCTACTCGAGATGAATTATAAGCTGAAATTTCAGAATGTCAGGAAAATTATGATGTACAAATGCATGCAAATTTAACGAAGAATACATTTCATTGTGAAGGCGCTTCAGAAATCATGGGATGGGAAAACCAGGCATACAAAAGGCCTATTTTTTATACAGGGCTGTGTTCCGCAGGACTGACTGCAGGACTTGAGTATGCGCTGATTCCGATGTCTGCTGTTGGTTCTGGCACCAATTTCTAACATGAATGTTAGAAATGTTTGCATGTGCCTGTCCATCTTTCTTCTCCTGCATGCCATGGCCAGGCAGAGCTGCGGAGTCAGCCACACGGATCTATTAAGACCCAGCAGTCAACTTAACCACACGACACTGTCCATATTGTCAAAGAACTAATCCAAGGCAGGGAAGGCTCTCCTGCTGAACAGGGCATCTGATGTTTTGCTGGCCAACAGCTGGAGGTTGACAAGACTCTATCAATCCATAGCTTCCAGAAAGAGTGCCCCCCTGAATTTGGGGTTCATCACAGGGACTTTATGAAGATCTCCTTGCCTAGAAACGTGTTGGTGGTAGGATGACCTGCAGCAAATGTCACACACCTCTTCACTCATACCCTCCCCAGATGCTGCAAAAAGAACCTGTGGTCAAACTAACATTCTGTGCCCCAACAACATGAAATAAGAACCCTTATTTATGCAAATAAATAAGAATCCTGATTTATTTGTATACCAAGAAGTAGCCTCAGGAATGACTCTGCAATCTCAGAAATTTTTTCCATGAGATGACTGGGAAAAGGGTGTTTGAAAAGATTAAGCTGAGACAAGGAATTTTAAAAAAACACATGCAAAAGGATGTAAGAGTAACAGAAATTTAAACAACAAAAAATTTCATAGGAAATTGAAAACATTTTCATGTAAATTTAAAAACTCACTAGACTGATAGGTCACAAGATTCTTAGTTGAGCTGTATGTGAGGCAAAGGTCTTGGCCACTGGGCAAAGCATACAGGGGAATGGGGCAGCAAGGAGTTGGGTATTCTCATTTTCATAGATATTTGGTATAAGATGTGTGGTCAATCTGGCTGCAACAGCTGTGACCCCATTGGTCGCCAGGGTTAATTTGGCTGATCTGACTGGCTAGGCAGGTTGTTCCCTTACCCTCACTATTCCCAAAGCTGAGCACTTAATGGAAGAAGACAACCTTCCCTGATAGAGGAAGATTGTTCTTCTGTCAAGGATATATGAGTAGCTGCACCTCCCCTAATACTTCCTCCAAACCAGTTGAAGACACTTCATATCACGCCTAGAAAGAGGAACAGATGAATGTGTAAGATACTGGAGGGAGAGTGTTTGTACTCCGCACTGCGGGTAAATATCACATGTGTTATACCTTGTATTATCTTTATTAAAGGATAAGGAGACATGTTTCACTGTTCTAACTATGAAAATAAGAACTAGTCATATTAAAATTTAAAAAGACAGTTGAGTATGTAAGATACAGTTTAACTAGTAGGTAGTTAGGAAAGATAGAATAACCTTTTATCATGAGAGTAAAGGCTGATATGGGATGTTATATTTCAAACTCGGACAGCAATTTAGAGATCTTTCAGCCTCTGGAATTATAACTGGTCACTGCTAAGAGACAGTGATCAAGCTTTACCTTTCTTTCCTTTCCAGGCCTTTGGTCAAATTTATTTCTTCTTTCTCTAAGAATCACATCATAAGAAGAGAGAGGATCCAAATAAACGCAATTAGAAATGAAACTGGAGATACTACAACCAATACCACAGAAGTACAAAAGATCATTATAGGCTACTATGAACACCTTTGCATATGCATACTAGAAAATCTAGAGGAAATGGATAATTTCCTGGAAACGTACACCATCCTAGATTAAATCAGAAATAAAAAGATGTCCCGAACAGACTTATAACAAGCGGCATGAGTGAATCGGTAATTTTAAAAAGTTTTAAAAAAAAAATTCTAGAACCAGATGGATTTACAGCTGAATTCTACTAGACATTCAAAGAAGAATTAGTGCGAATTCTACTGAAACTATTCCAAAAGATAGAGAAAGTGGGAATCCTCCCCGTATCATTCTATGAAGCCAATATCATCCTAATACCCAAACCAGGAAAAACACAGAAGAAGCAAACAAACAAAAAAATCCTGCAGACCAATATCTCTGATGAACATAGATGCAAAAATCCTCAACAAAATACTGGCTAACTGAATCCCACAGCACATCAAAAAGAGAATATATTATGATCAAGTGGGTTTCATTCCAGGGATGCAGGGATGGTTTAACCTGTGCAAGTCAATTAATGTGATACATCACATTAACTGAATTAAAAATAAAATCATATGATCATCTCAATAAACACAAAAAAGCATTTGATAAAATCTACCAGCACTTTATGATATAAATCCTTAACAAAATAAGCACAAAAGGGACTTACCTCAAAGTAATAAAAGCCATCTATGACAAACATGCAACGTTACACTGACTAGAAAAAATTGAAAGTATTCCCCCAGAGAAATGGAACAGGCTGAGGATGTCCACTTTCACCTCTTCTATTCAACATGTTACTAGAAGCCCTAGCTGGAGGAATCAGTCAAGACAAAGAAATAAAGGACATCCAAATTGGAAAAGAGGAAATTAAACTGTCACTATTTGCTGATGATATGATTGTATGCCTAGAAATCCTAAAGACTCATGAAAAAGTCTCCTATATCTGATAAACAAATTCAGCAAAGTCCTGGGTTACAAAATCAATGCACCTAAATAAATAGAACTACTAAAAGGCAACAATAACCAAGGTGAGAATCAAATCAAGAACTCAATCCCTTTTACAACAGCTGAAAACAAAAACAAAACAACAACAACAAAAACCTAGAAATATATTTAACCAAAGAGGTGAAAGATCTTAAAAGGAAAACTGCAAAACACTGTTGAAATAATTCATAGATGACACAAACATATGGAAACAAATTCCATGTTCATAGATGGGAAGAATCAATATTGTGAAAATGAACATATTGCCTAAAGCAATCTACAGATTCAATGCAATTCCCATCAAAATACAATCATCATTTTTCACAGAACTAGAAAAAAACAATCCAAAATTTATGTGAAACCAATAAAAAGCCCACATAGCCAAAGCGCTACTAATCAAAAAGAACAAGTCTGGGGACTTAACAATATCAGACTTCAAATTATGCTGTAAGGCTATGGTTACCAAAACAGCATAATACTGGTATAAAAATAGGCACTTAGGCCAGTGGAACAGAATGGAGAATCCAGAAATAAATCTAAATACCCTTACAGCCAACAGATCTTTGACAAAGCATACCAAAACATAAACTGGGAAAAGGACACCCTATTCAATAAATGGTGCTAGGAAAACTGGCAAGCCATATGTGGAAGAGTAAAACTGGATCCCCATCTCTCAGCTTTTACAAAAATCCACTCAAGATGAAACTGTAAAAATTCTAGAAGATAACATTAGAAAAACTCTTCTGTACATTGGCTTACGCAGAGAATTTATGACTAAGGCCCCATGAGCAAATACAACAAAAACAGAAATAAACAAATGGGACCTAATTAAACTAAAAAAACTTCTGCACAGCAAATTAAAAAGAGAGAGAGAGAGAAAGAAAAGGAAAAAAGATAAAGGAAGACAGGAAGGAAGGAAAGATAAGGGAAGGAAGGAGGGAGGGAGGGAGGGAGGGAGGGAAGGAAGGAAGGAAAGAAGGAAAAGAAAGAGTAAACAGGCAATCAAAAGAATGGGAGAATATATTCACAAATTATGCATCCAACAAAGAACAAGTATCCAGAATCTACAAGGAACTCAAACAAATCAGCAATAAACAAATAATCTGCTCAAAGAGTGGGCAAAGGACATGAATAAACAATTCTCAAAAGAAGATATATAAACAGCCTCAAGCATATGAAAAAAATGACCAACATCACTAATCATCAGGGAAATGCCAATTAAAACCACAAAGAGACATCACTTTACCCCTGCAAGAATGGTCATAATTAAAAAGTCAAAAAACTATAGATTTTGGTATGAATGTGGGGAAAAAATCCTTTTACACCGCTGGCTGGAATATAAATTAGTACAACTACTATGTAAAATAGTATGGAGATTCCCTAAAGAATTAAAAGTAGATCTACTATTTGACCCAGCAATCACAGTACTGGGTTTCTAACCAAAGGAAAAGGAGTCATTATATGAAAAAGACTCATGCACAGGTAGGTTTACAGCAGCACTATTTGTAATCATAAATATATGGAACCAAACTTAGTGCCCATTGACCAATGAGTGGATGAAAAAATGTGGTATATGTGCAACATGGAATACTACTCAGCTATAAAAGGAACAAAACAATGTCTTTTGCAGAAACTTAGATGAAGCTGGAGGCCATTATTCCAAGTAATTCAGAAATGAAAAAAACCAAATACAGTATTTTTCCTCTGATAAGTGGAAGCTAAGCTATGCTATGAGGATGCAAAAGCATATAGAGTTATACAATGGACTTTGGGGACTTGCTAGGGGGTGGTTAGGAGGGGGTAAGGATTAAAACATTATGTATTGTGTACAGTGTACACTTCTCAGGTGATGGGTGCACTAAAATTTCAGAACTCACCACTAAAGGACTCATCCATGTAACCAAAAATCCTGTATCCCCCCAAAAACTGTTGAAATAAACAAAAATTAAATTGAAATTAATTTTTACATTAAAAATTTTAAAAATCACATCATACCGCCCCAAAATACGTATCATGATGAATGAGAAATTTCAGAAGAAAAGATATCGAGGTTCATTAAAAAATAATTGAAAACAAATGTGAACTTCACTGAGAAATCTCCATTCTGGCTTCAGTGTACAATCACGTATGATGATAAAAGTCATGACTGTGCAGCAAGACATGACTGAAAGATTAGAAGGAAGACAGATTATACTCAAGTGGTAAGAAAACTTAATAAGCTTTATATCTATGAATTAATAGCACAGAAATTGATCCCAACTGAATGTAAGGGAGGAAATTTACCATGTAAAATTCCAGAAACAGAATTCGGGAAGTTAGAATGGCCAATTTCCAGGCATCTGTCTATTCTCCGTTCTGACTTCTCATTGAAAGGAAAATAAGTTACTTCTTATTTCTGTTCCCTCAAACTGACAACCTATTTTCTAAAAAAGAATGTTATTTTAATGGCTAATAAGGGAAAAAGTTAAAAGCCAGTGCAACTATCTCCCTGTGCTGCCAATGCCCAACATAGTTATACTATTTTGCGAGTCAAGTCATACACAGCAAGGTACTTAAAAGTGTACCTAACAAATGGCAAAATGCAGGCTCGCCCTCCACACCACCACGTGAGACTGAAACAGGGTTGGAGTCCAGGAAAATTGCACAAGGTCCCAAAAGCATACTAAGTTGAAGAAACTAGGAATAGTCTGTTTCCTATTTTATACCTTTTACTGTTCAGATTGGACAGTCCCTTAAAGCAGAGAGAACCTGTAATTTACTTTTGAATTATACAAGATGCAATCAGATTGTACTGATTGCCCTAACCACAATCAGCATAATCACTCGCTGGTTTCCACATCTGTTTTTCTTGGTTGTTGCTGGGACCAGGAATTCCCCTTCCCTGTCTCACTGAAAATGCATTATGGATTAAATTGTGTCCCGCCACCCCCTAAAAGATATATTGAAGTTCTAACCCACGTACCTCAGAATGCGGCATTGACAAGACGGTCGTCACAGATGTAATTAAGATGAGGTCATACAAAGGCCAGGTGCAAACACAGAGACATGGGGAGAGGTCCATGTGTTGATGGAAGCAAAGATGAGCATCAGGGTACTATAAGCCCAGGAGACACTGCTGGTGACACCAGAAGCTAAGAAAAAGGCACGGATCAGGTTTCCTCCTGCAGCCTCTGAATCAGCATGAAGTAGCTGACACCTTAATTTTTTCCTTCTAGTTTCTAAAACTGTGGACATTTAACGTCTACCATTTAAGCCACTCAGTTTGTGGTACTTTGTTATGGCAGCCCTGGGAAACTTAGGAAAGGGATGTTAACCTTTTTCAGAATATGATGTTTCAACTCCATCAGAATTTATAAAAGACCCTAATATTTTAGAAGCCAGATGGGCCCAGAAAAACCCTTACCGCAAACTAAATCATGACAGAAATAAGACCATTCAAGATGTGAATTAAGAAAGCTTTACTTAAAGTTCTTTCCAGTATAGCCCTCAATCCTATTCATTCTGATGATGACTACCTGTGCTTTTGTTGGTGTCTTGGTCCTTAAGGCTGCGATAATAAAATACCACAAACTGAGTGGCTCATAAACAGCAGACATTATCCCCCAGAGATCCAAAGCCTAGGAAGTCCACAACACATCTAGTGTCTGCTGAAGGCTCATTCTCTGCCTGGAAGGCAGCACCTTCTTGCTGTGCTCCATCATGGAGGAAGGGACAAACAGGCACCCTTAGTAAGGCACTCTCTATAAGTGCACTAATCGTATTCATGAGGGTTGAGTCCTGGTGTCCTAATTATCTCATAAAGGCCCTCTCTTCTAATGCCATCACCTTGGGAATTAGGGTTTCAAAATGTGAATTTTGGAAAGACACAAATATTTAGATCATAGCAGTCAGCTTTAAACTTGGTATTTCCTGATGGACCAAACAGTGAATTTGTGTGACTTGAAATTTAGAATTCATAGTTATGGGGAGAAATAACACAGTTGAACAAGCATCATCTAGTGCTTTATTCAATTGTCCAGACCAATAAGAGCTACCACGATGGGGGAAACTTCACAGGGAGACAGTCTATAGAATACTTTATTTTTATTCCTCCCTATCATTAAATTCTATCAGTAAAAATGATATTAAAGGGAGAATTACAAATAACATATAGTGAATGCCTAACTAGCAAATAGTTTTTGAGTGCTTTAAATGTATAACAGATTTACAACTCATGATAGTATTATTAATATAAAGCAAGTTCTGTTATTGTCGCTTTAGAATTGCAGACACTGAGGCATGGAGGGCTTAGATAACTCGCCCAAAATTACCAATGGGGAAAGTAGCAGACCTGACAACTCTTCCTGGTGCTGTAAGTCCAGAGCCAAGGCTTCCTCCCCTTAAACGGTACTCTGTAATTAAGCTTCCCTGTGTGTCAGTACACGAGATAGAGAAGGTTCATTTTCACTGCTTAACCCAAGACCCTTAGATTCCTGCACATTAGAGGTCCTATAAAATTATCTGGCTTTGCTCTGAGAGACAAGGAGTGCCATAAAGGCTCACAAGACTGATGTGGGCAAATAATGAACAATTCTAACAGTGGGTCAAGTATTTTTGGTCAATTCAATTAAAGCAACTATACTTACTATCAGTGCCCCTGAAAAGGCTATGGCCTGCGAGGTTATAAAAATCTTATAATAGTGGTACTTTATTGGCTTAATAAAATGGTGCTACATAGGGATTGGAGTATCGGCCTGTAAGCCAACATGAGCACTGTGCTATCTTAGTTTCCAGGTCATGTTAATCTGGAACTACCCACAGGAAATCTCTTATCTTACACTGTATGGTATGTTAATCCAGGAAAGATAATTTATAGGGTTGGATATTACATGAATGTACCAATGATACAAATACAAATTAGTGACAAATTTCATACCAGCGAATGATGGTGTCTGAGCTTAGGCGGAACAATACTCTTTCCTGGAAACTCAGCCCTTTAAAATCAGAGTCAGTGTTGTTGTTTTGTTGCCTTATATGTTTGCTGAGCCTGAAGGATATATTCTCTGCTTTAATTTTACCTTTCAAAATGAACAAATAGAAGGGTTTCTATAATGTGGAGTATTGCACGCATCTGTTCCCAATGGAGGAGAAAAATCAAGCAGTGGAAATTTCCAATTACAAAAAACTCTGCAAAGATGAACAAACGTGTCGCTTGACATGTGAAATGGGAAGATACGACACAGTAAACAGACACTGAGCACCCATGACACACAAAAACTTAAGCAAAACATAGGCCCATGAGATAATCATTTAAGTTTGACAAAGGTAGGAAATTAAAACATGAAACTTTCTCTAGTCTGTTTAACTTAGGTTAACTGACATGAAGAGAACATGCTTGTCCTGTTCAAGGATCTCATTCAGACCTGACTCATTGTGCCCTGAATGAGAAAGAAAAAGTTGTTACTGAGTCTAATACCATCCATGGGTCTTTTAGTTACCTGTTTGCATAAAAATCCACTTCAGAACTTAGGGGCATAACATATCAATGATTTATCAGTTCTTGCAAGCCAGTGGTGTTGACTGTGATCAGCTGGACACTTCTGCTCCACTTGGTATACACAATCTCATATCTGCATCTGCATTTTGCTGGGAGCTCAGGGCAGGATGGGACTTCCAAGAAGACATTTTGAATCTAAGATCTGTCTCTACAGTTTCCGTTATTCGGTATTCTAGCCCACATTTCTTTAAAGCATGGTGACTGGCCCCAAGATAGAACATTCCAAGAGGATAAGCTTCAATTCACACGCATCTCTCAATCCGCTGCTATACCACTCTTGCTAATATCTAATTTGCCACAGTAAGTCACATGACCAAGGCCAGAGTCAAAGCAGGTATGTACTCTTCAAGGGCATGAACATGAGGTAAATGTGGCTCACCTGGGTCACGAGTTAATAGTACGTCCCAAGGAGGGAAGCAGTAAGCTGATCATACACACAGAGTTTGACTGTTGACAAAGTCCTTTTTCTTGGCTTTTCTTCTTCTGATGGATGGGCTCCCCAAGTTCTGCTTGAACTTTGAAAACTTACCCCTCTAGCCAAAAGTATGAAAGTAGTGTGGATTTATCTGATTATATCTTAACATGATTTTAAATAGAAAATAAACTATTAAAAATGTTTCCAACTGATAAGTGACTTTTGAAATTTTGAATCTTTCCTTTACAGACTTATAGAAATAAAGTTTTGTGGGGAGAGGTATCATTTTGTGGTCTCTCAAGGAGCCAGAGTCTAGAGGAATCTCCAGCCAGACTCTAAAGGCTGGAAAAGGGAAGGGGATGGATCCTCTCTGAGAATCTCTGGAAGAAACCAACCCTACGGACACCTTGACTTTAGCCCATTAAACTATTTTTCAACTTCTGGCCCCCAGAACTTTAAAATGATAAATGTGTGTGGTAATTGTTATACCGCAATAGGAAAATGGTTGAATGTTTTTGAAGCAATCAGCTCAGTGATAATCTGGACACAGGCATGGATACTATTGAGTGGAAAACGGCACTGAGATAAGCACTCAGAATGCAGCTCAAAATAATGAAGAGATGAAAAATGTGAAACAGAACTTAAGAGATGCAGAAGAATTCACAAGTCTACCACATTTCATGACAGCGGTAGTAGTAGGAAATGGAGGGAGTAACAGACAATATAATGGGTAAGAAACTGAAAGTACCAAAGCAGCAAACACAGTAAGAAAACCAATAATAAAAAAAATCAGCACCCGGTTATAACAAAGTGAAACTATGAAGCAATAAGGATGAAGAGAACACCTTATGAGGCTAGGAACAATACACAAGTATCTGTGTATGCACTGCACCTAGGCCGGTGGAGAATTCCCCAATAACAAGAAGAAACATTGCAGGGCAATTGCATACATTTGCACATATATAGTAATATATGTGTGTGTGTGTGTGTGTAGTCACATACAGCCATATATATTTAAATACACTGGATAAAATTATAATCAATCTAGAACTCTATATTCGGCCAAATTTTGATGTAAAATAAAACAACATAATGTCATAACTTGCGTTCATTGATGAAAATTTGCTAAAGGAAATAATTTGGCAGGAAGTGAACTCAAATGAAGAAATGAGATGCAAAAACAGTCCTTGTTGGAGATTGATAAAATACTCTCATAACCTTAATTACTCAGTGAGAAGAAATAGCAAAATATAAAATGACTAAATTATATTAAAATAAATGTGAATTACTGTGCAGAAGCTCTTTAGTTTAATTAGATCCCATTTGTCAATTTTGGCTTTTGTTGCAGCTGCTTTTGGTGTTTTAGTCATGAAGTCTTTGCCCATGCTTGTGTCCTGAATAGTATTGCCTAGGTTTTCTTCTAGGGTTTATCATCAGAGTAAACAAGCAACCTACAGAATGAGAGAACATTTTTGCAATCTATCCATCTGACAAAGGTCTAATATCCAGAATCTTCGAGGAACTTAAATTTACAAGACAAAAGCAAACCACCCCATTGAAAAGTGGGCAAAGGATATGAACAGACACTTCTCAAAAGAACACGTTTATGTGGCCAACAAACATATGAAAAAAGCTCATCATCACTGGTCATTAGAGAAATTCAAATCAAAACCACAATGGGATACCATCTCATTCCAGTTATAATGGCAATTTATAAAAAGTTAGGAAACAACAGATGCTGGAGAGGATGTGGAGAAACAGGAACACTTTTATACTGTTGGTGGGACTGTAAATTAGTTCAACCATTGAGAAAGACAGTGTGGCAATTCCTCAAAGATCTAGAACCAGAAATACCATTTGACCCAGCAATCCCATTACTGGGTATATACCCAAAGGATTATAAATCATTCTACTATGAAGACACATCCACAAGTATGTTTACTGCAGCACTATTCACAATAGCAAAGACTTGGAACCAACACAAATGCCCATCAACGATAGACTGGATAAAGAAAATGTGGCACATATATGCCATGGAATATTATGCAGCCATAAAAAAGAATGAGCTCACGTCCTTTGCAGTGACATGGATGAAGCTGGAAACCATCATTCTCAGCAAACTAACACAAGAACAGAAAGCCAAACACTGCACATTCTCACTCATAAGTGGGAGTTGAACAATGAGAGCACATGGACACAAGGAGGGGAACATCACACACTGGGGCCTGTTGTGGGGTTGGGGGCTAGGGGAGCGAGAGCATTAAGACAAATGCCTAATGTATGTGGAGCTTAAAACCTAGATGATAGGTTGATGGGTGCAGAAAACCACCATGGCACATGTGTACCTATGTAACAAACCGGCATATTCTGCACATGTATCCCAGAACTTAAAGTATAATAAATAAAATTTTTAAAATATTTAAAATAAAGGTGAATTAAAATTTACTCTATATTGGTAAGGTGCAGTGCATCACACCTGTAATGTCAGCACTTTGTACTTTGGGAGCCCAAGACAAGGAGATAGCTAAAGGCCAGGAGTTCAAGACCAGCCTGGGCAACATAGCAAGACCCTGTCTCTACAATAATATAAAAATTAGCTGGGCGTGGTGGTGTATGCCTCTACTCCCAGCTACTTGAGAGGCTGAGGCAGGAGCATTGCTTGAGGCCAAGAGTTTGAAGCTGCAGTGAGCTATAATTTTGCTACTGCACTTCAGCTTGGGTGACAAAGCAAGACCCTGTCTCAAAAACAAAACAAAACAAAAAAACAACCACCACAAAACTTTACTCAATATCAAAATGAGTCAGTTAGGAGAAAGGACGAATTAGGTTGTGTTTACTGTCTTATTTGTAATGAGCAGAGATACTGTGCATATCTTTAGATTTTACAAAAGTGTTGTGTGTGTGTGTGTGTATATATATATATATGGAATTATGTCTTGATAAGTAAAATTTGAAATCATTTTAAGACACGATTATTTAATGACGGTCTGTGGCAAGAGCTTGGTGCTCCGTGAAAACAAACAAGCAAGCAAACTGGACACTTACCATACGCTTTATAGCAAAATAAAACCCAGATGAGTCAAATCCACTTAGTCATGCGGTAAACATTTATTGACTACCGCTTGTATGCCAGACACTTCATTGTAACTGGAGATACCAGGCAGAGTTCCTACGATATGCTACAGAGTTAGAAAGAGTAATAAATATAGGAATATATCACAGTATGATATAATATAACGGATGGGATAGGAAAAGCTAACAGACACATACCGTGAAGAAAAATAAATCAGGCTGAAGTGCTAAAAAGTGTTTGGGTTTGTGATTAAATAGGGTGTTTAGGAACATTATCTCCGGGGGAAGACATTTGAACAGACACTGGGATGAGCTGGTGGAAAGACTCACGAGATGATTCAAAGGAAGGGCATTCCAGGAAGAAAAGATAGAAGTGTATAAGCCCTAAATTGAAAATCGATTTGAAATTTTCTGTGGAAGCAAGATGGTCAATGTGGCCGAGTGT
Organism: Macaca nemestrina; assembly: GCF_043159975.1. Classification (NCBI taxonomy): domain Eukaryota; kingdom Metazoa; phylum Chordata; class Mammalia; order Primates; family Cercopithecidae; genus Macaca; species Macaca nemestrina. The sequence goes on from NC_092128.1 coordinate 123,992,228, forward strand.
GGTGGGTGGGGGGAGAATGTGTACTCTGGTTGAAGTCTCCTTTTGTGTGTGTTTGCTCGTTTTCATTATAGTTGCATAATTCTACTTAATCTTGTGAATGCCTGGGTTTCCTTTTTAAAATTAAATCATCTCTATCTGAAAAGATTTTCTTTGGTTTGGATTGTCTCATTATTAACTTGGTCAACCCCACATTTGCTGAGAGTCAAGATAAAAGTAATTGAATCGAGAGGGGGGACTGTCAGTGTAAAGGACACACAGCAGCCTCTGTCCTCATCGCACTCACAGATTAAGAGCAGAAATATGCAAAATACAGTAATTGCCGTGGATCCAGGGAGGAGTTAGAAGGATCTGGCCTGGCCAAGTGATCCAGGAAGGCCCGCCTATAGATGTGAGTGGCAAGGTGGCAAAATAAAAGAATACTTAAGGATACCAAATGCGTTCTGCAGATGCAGTTAGAAAGACACAGCAGGCATACCTGGGGAGCCGAATCCAGCCTGGGGTAACTGCAGCAGAGAGGACTTCCCATGTGGCATGCACGGTTCTGAGCTGGAACATCCTACCACTGAGGCAGGACGCTGGATGACAGTGGACAAACGTTATCTAATTTTGTCATCTCTGGAAAGATTTGTATTTGAACATTTAAATAAAGCTTCTTTCCTTTTCTAATCTATGAACATATGAAATACTTATAAAACATGAAATAAGGAATTTTTATACATGCTTATTATTTTTTAAAGTAATTCTTTTCATGTTTTCCAAGAAAAATTAATCAGTGAAGAGGGATATTTACTTTTAAATATTATAACAGTATATGTCATAGAAACATGAACATCATGATTGAATCTTACATTTGTGTCCTCATACCTTTGCCGTTGTGGGATAGAGGCAACTTAAAATAGCCGGACTAGTATATATCACTGAGGGTGAAACCAAGATTTAAGCAATAATAATTGTATTCATTCACCTTATTGTCATTGAAAATAAGATGATTAAAATAAGTTAGCACCAAATGAATGTTTACCATTACTAAATTGTAAAATTAAAAAAATAGAATATATTCTTGTAGTTAGAAACATATTTAGTATGTTTTTTATAATTGATTTAATATGTTAGGACAGTGGTTCATATGTATATATTTATTATGTATACATGTATACACAGACATATCTATGTATATACACGAAACAGGAAAAAATAAGGGGGATGGATTTTGCCTGCTTTAAATAATCATGCATAAAGACATCCTCTAATAAACAGAACCCACTAGACTAGGGCAGTGATATTCCCCATGGAAGGAATTGAAATGAGTCTCCTTTGCCTTTCACGGTTTCAGAGACACTGGGAAGCGTCCCTCTTCTGTGGGCTGTAACTCTCATGGCCACGGTGGAAGTTCTAATGGGTTTCACTTCACCTGGCTCTCCGCAGGAGCACTGCCAAGGACTCTATTTTGCCCCCCAGCCATATGTTTCAGTATGTCTCTATTGCTGCTGAAGCCAAACTCTGACGTGCTTCATAAATTTTTGGATGAACTTGCAGAATGTGAATTTAAAAATTAATGAGCATGGATTAACACTCTCCCTGGGCAGTCTTTGTTTATGTGCTTAACACATTAGACCTATGACCCATTCAAATCATTTTCATTGCATTATTGCAAACCTATGATCCAGACAGGTGCAGTGCAATTGGATAACGCACCATAATAAATAACACCATTGTCCTAGCAGCCTCATTCCCCAGTTTCAAATGTGTGAAACTCAGGGCTATGCATAATAGGCGCTTACCAAATATTCTCAGGAGAAAGGAAATAAGTCAGCGCAAATTTAACTGTAACATCAGATTTTAAAATTATATTGAGAGTGATTAGAAAATACAGGAAATACACTTTAACATTTTTAAATAATAATGCAACAAAATGAAACTAGACAGAATGTAGACAAACTTTGTAAATTAGATGTTGACTTGGTAAAACTTTTGTTCTGTTTTTTGTCTTGATGTCCAGGGGCTGGAAGGAGGATAAAAAAACACAGAGTGACAACATTTGGTATTGGACACATTGCTGGACCCTTTAAAAATGCCTTAGCATAAAGTCGATATGAAATAGCCACATATACAAGCCACTGGAATTGGCCAGCTCATAGGCTGTATCTAAATCTTGCAAAAGGAAAGTAAAGCCAGAACTTTCTGGCTATTATTTTACCAAGAAATGTAATAAGTCCACAATTTCAAGAACTATAGGGATATCTAGTGTATTTGAATTTTAACCATATCATTTTCATGATCCCTTAGGACTTACCTGTGCTTATACTTTTAGTGATAGAAATAAAAATGGGTTGAGCAATCATAGTCAAAGAGAGATGAGTGAGAAGCAAAGGTCCACTGAATTGAATTATCTATGAAATGACTTATATTACCATCCTTTGCCTTAATCTGTTCAACATTTTTATCAAATCACAGATGGCACAGATGACATGCTTATCCAATTATAGGAGTCCCAACTGGAATATAAAGCTTAAAATATATAACCGGTGTATAATGGTGTTCACAACAAGCAAGCTTTGATTCTTAAACAGAATGCCCCTGCAAAAAAATAAATAAATAAATAAACAAGTACCACACAGCACTCAATATCGCCCACAGGTTTTAGGCAGAAAATAGGGAGCTGTCTGCAAAGGACTAAAAGTGCAACTGAAACCACGCAGGTAATTATTTGCTATTTGTTCAGATAACTCCTTGACTTACACTGCATTCACCGTACTCTAGATTTCTTAAGAAAAGAGTGATAGTGATCTACTTATTACAAGGCTCCTGGATGAAAAGGTTGAAGACGACAATCAGTGTTCTTTAAGCATATATCCAATACTGTACACAAATGGACATGAGCTCAATCATTATTAAAACCTTCTGGTTAGTTCTTCTTCTTGTTCAAATTCCTCTTTATTCTTTTTTTTTTTTTTTTTTTTTTTTTGAGACGGAGTCTGGCTCTGTCGCCCAGGCTGGAGTGCAGTGGCCGGATCTCGGTTCACTGCAAGCTCCGCCTCCCGGGTTCACGCCATTCTCCTGCCTCAGCCTCCCGAGTAGCTGGGACTACAGGCGCCAGCCACCACGCCCGGCTAGTTTTTTGTATTTTTTAGTGGAGACGGGGTTTCACCGGGTTAGCCAGGATGGTCTCGATCTCCTGACCTCGTGATCCGCCTGTCTTGGCCTCCCAAAGTGCTGGGATTGCAGGCTTGAGCCACCGCGCCCGGCCTCTCTTTATTCTTGTAAAATATTTTTCTTGTGTTTGTGTTTACTGTATGCTATTGCCATGATTTGTCTTCCAGTTTAGTGCCCTGGGAGCATGATCTTTAAATAAATTATATTTGTGTTGTTTTTAACCTATGGTAGTTTTGTAAATAAACATTTCTAACTGGGAACATTAGACCTTTGAGATAACAGCTCATGTATAGGATGGTTTATTTTCCTGCATGTACCTCTTCCTAAGGCACTCGATATGTGAATTGAGCCACGGGATATTGGCCTAACTTCAAAAAAGAAGGAAGCTGGAGATTGAGTCCAATTCAGTTCTGAATAACTATTTTAAGATGTCATAGAGAAAATGAAATTTCCATCTTGATTTTTCTAGGAAGATATCAAATTTCCAAATGCTTGGCTGAACATCAAAACGTATAAAATTTCCTTTATTTAGCAACATAAAATAAATACTTTGTAAGTTTTGATTATAAAAAATAAAACATTGAGGTTGCTAGCAGTTTTGTGGGCAAATGTATAAGTGTGTTCATTTTCTAGTGTTTTATAACAAGTTAGTGCAAAGTCAGTGAGGCAAAATGCCCGTGTATTATCTGAGAGTTTCTGTGGGTCAGAAATCCAGGCACAGTGTGTTGGGATTTTTCCCTCAGTATTTCAAAAGCTTGAAACCAAGATGTCTGCCTTGTTCTCATCTGGAGCTTGGAGTCCAATGCTAGGCTTACTCCGGTTATTGAAAAACCCAGTTCCTTGCAGTCGTGGTGGTAAGATCACTGTTTTCTTGCTGGTTCCTGACTGGGGATCTCTCTCAAACCCCAGAGTCTATCTTAGGTTGTAGATACTTGGCATTCTTGCAATATGGGAGCATATTTATTGAAAACTAGCAGGAATCCTTTCAGTCTTCCGAAATGGAGTTTTATATAACAGGAGTGACCCTCTCTTCACTTTTGTCTTATAATGTAATCCAGAGAGTGACTATCTCTTCATATTCAAGGTCTTGCCCACATTCCAAGGGAAGGACGCATACACTAGTGACTAGAATCTCAGTGGTCATGTTAGAAATCTGCCTACATACAAGAAAATATATATAATTTGCTCGAAGACTCCAATGCCTTCTGAAGGTTTAGAGGCTCTATTTTTAATATATTCATGTATTTATTCATTCCTTCAGTAAAGACTTGAAAGTGCTTTTGCAAGACTGCAATGCACTGCCAATGCTAAGTAGCTGGAGTTAATACAGACTCCACAGGTTAAATGCACAGTCCTCGAGATCATTGCCACCACTCAGACATCAGTCATAAGTTCTGGGGTCTCTGGGCCACCCACACTTCTATTCAACTGGCTGGCTACAAATCTGGGCATTTCCACAACCCTGTCATGTTTGATAATTTCTTAGAATGGCTGATAGAAGTTTGGAAAGTGCTGGAATTATAATTATAGTCTTATTTTAAAGGATACATATCAGGATCAGAAACATGAGGAAACACATGGGGAAAATCTGACAAGATTCCACATACAGAGCATCAAGTCCTCTCCACTGTCACCCTTCCAGCACATGAATGTGCTCATCAACCAGGGAGCTTCCCCAGTATGGATTTGTACTGGGGTTCCATTACCTAGGCATGACTGATGGAATCCTTACCCAAGTGACGTGGTTGGACTCAATCTCCAGCTTCCCTCTTTTCTGAAGTTAGGCCAATATCCCGTGGCTCAATTCCTCAACTTACACTCACATCATTAGTCATTAGTCCTGTGACCAGCTTCCCTGCTGAGTCCTGCTTTTAGCATAAGGTCAGGTGTGGTCCAAGAGGTCAGCAGGAATAACAAAGTCATGCCAATCACCTGGAAATCCCAGGGGTTTAGAAGCCTCCTCTCAGACACCCAGAACAAAGATCAGAAAAACATCCTTGTTATAAAACAACCTCTTCTGTGCCTATGGCAAGCATAGCAGAGAGAGCTTTTGTCCTCATGAGGCTAAGACCTAAGAAAAGAATCACAAGAATGTTAACAAATTGTTTTACAAAGAAATGAGCTAGATAGAATATAGAAAAAAAGGAAACTGAAAAGTTATCTTAGGGAGAGCGGAACTCTCCAAGAGGATAGAAAAGTCTTCTTGAGAAGTCATATATAAGCTAAGGTTAAAAATAAATGGGTAGCAAAAGAGAACATATAAAAGGAGAATATTCCAGTAAAGAAAACACCCTATGAAAATTTTCGATATAAAATAAAGCAGAAACATAAAGGAAAAATGAAACATCAGTGTCTGTTAACAATACAGTTTGAAAGTTAGAGTGGTTACGTTACAGGAAAGGGGTCCCGATCCAGACCCTAAGAGAGAGTTCTTGGTCTTGCACAAGAAAGAATTCAGGGCAAGTCCATAGAGTAAAGTGAAAGCAAGTTTATTAGAAAAGTAAAAGAATAAAAGAATGGCTACTCCACAGTCAGAGCTCGTTGCCTATTTTTACGGTTATTTGTTGATGATACGCTAAACAAGGGGTGGATTATTTATGCTTCTGCTTTTTAAATGATATAGGGTAACTTCCTGATGTTGCCATGGGATTTGCAAGCTATCATAGTGCTGGTGGGACTGTGGCAGTGAGGATGACCAGAGGTCACTCTAGTCGCCTTCTTGGTTTTGGTGGGATTTAGCCAGCTTCTTTACTGTAATCTGTAATCACAAAGGTCTTTATGACCTGTATTTTATGCTGACCTCCTATCTCATCCTGTGACTTAGAATGCCTTCACTGTCTAGGAATGCAGCCCAGTAGGTTTCAGCCTTATTTCACCTAGCTCCTATTCAAGATGGAGTTGCTCTGGTTCAAATGCCTCTGACAGTTAGATGTAGCCTGGATAGGCTGGAAGGCAAAAGGCCATGAAGCACTCTGTAAGACATTTAAGGAAATAAGAATTTAACCCAGAAAGTGGGAAATACCTGAAGGATTTTGAATGATGGTTCACCTGAGGCATATTGGGATGCTTCAGCCTTGGGGAGAAAGGATGTGGACTGTGCTCTCTACAGGACGGGCAGCATGGATGAAAAGAGGCAACTATACCCGAAAGGTAGATAAGAAGTACAATTCACATCCGGCCATTTTGAGTAGAATTATAGCTGTAGAAGGAAAAGGCAAACAAATGTGACTCCACTTTTCTGACCTGAGTGCTAGGAGGCAATGAGGAGTACTGCAGGAGAAATTTAGGGACAGGGAGTAAAAATTCAAGTGGGAAACGTCGTTTTTAAGCTCACAGCAACTCAGAGAGAAAGGGATTATGAACCTCTTTGGACAGAAAAGGAAATTGATAGTAACAGAGGTTTAGTAACTTCTCAACCTGTAAAGTAATTTCCATCTTAATTGTTAAATGTCTGTGAACTATTCTTTGTGTCCCACTTGGAATTTTAAATGACTATGTACACGTAATTAATATTGCATCAAAATGGGACTATTAGTGTTTTAACTAACATACAGAGAATTGGAGGTACTACATTATTTCTAAGTGATATCACAGCTTACACTCTGTTCATGCCTAGCATGCTAGTTTGCCTCAAGGAGAAAATATTATATCGGAAAATGTAGCTTCCAGTACCACAGTCATCACTTGGAGAAAACCAGTGGATGGATACATGAACCCATACTGAATGCAACAAACCCATAACCCTTTTACTTGCCATGTTTTATTTTTTAAGCAAATTGTAACAATTACTTTCTAGTCATTTTGTGATATTATAAATATGCCTGTGGATTTTCTTTAGGATATATATTAACCTCAATCAGAAACTTGGTATTGGGTGTCATAACACGGCAAGAATCTCATTCCTTTTGCTTCCCATTTATTTTAATGAAAAAGCACAAACTGACAAATTATAATAGAACAGAAATTGAAGTTAAATGTGCCATAAATTATCGTCAACATGGAGATCGGCCTCATAAATTTAGAAAAAACAATATCAACACTGCTATTTTATATATACATATATAATATATATATATATCTTATTTTTGCTCAATATCTTTGCTTTAAAATATATTAATTTAAAAAATAAAGCTCTTGTATGCAAAAATACATGTACATTATTTTGTCTAAAAACAAGTCATTGATGTAATATGTCTATGTGCCCTTTATAAATGATTCAACATAGTGCCGATTATCTTAAGGCAGCTAGGAAGATCCTGAGGTTCTTTTCTCTCCGTGGGATAGGATTTAAAGCTTGGATGTCCTAAAACTGTCAGAGAGATACTTTGAGGGACATAACAAATAAGCTAGTGTCATTGGCATTTTGCCATATTATGCATAAAATTATAAATTTATCTACCTCAAGATCCAAATTTTAGTTTTATATGAACTGATATAAAAACTGGAGAATTTAAGGAATATGCTGTATATGCAACTTCCTATTTATTCTGGACAATTCTCATTCCTCTTATTTATGTCACTTATCTGATCAGAGATGTTAAATGACTTAGTATTTTCGTAAGCACCTGTTTACATGGCAAGCATCTTAGTAACTCCACTGGTTTGTATTCACCAGAAGCATTTCCTTGGACACTGTTTTGACCATCTGTGCATAATGTCATAATTATGTTATTTTATTTTCATGATATTTGAAGCTGCTTAACAGCTTATAGCTAACATTTGGAAAACATCTACATTCAACTCCAGCCAATTGGAGGCATTGACAGAGGTAGGAATTGAAAGGCTGTGGAGCGTGTTTCAAACCATGTAAGCAAGGAATTACTTGATCTTGGTCAGACTTACTGTTATTTTAAAGGGAAACCAGCTAAGCATTATCAATGACCACCAGCAAAATGAATTGGTAAGATATTCATCTCCAAAGGCATTTGAGCCAAGGCACAAAGGCTATGCAAATTGTAAGAGATATTACTTTAAAATATGATGAGATGAATAAGGAGAATTAGTCATCAAAGCATGAAAGCAGATTTGTAGCCAGTGTCATTTCCTTTTTTGAGAAAAAAATATTTAGATCAGAGAGAAAAGTGTTTTTAGTTTATCTTTAGAAAATGAAATACAAAATCATCAATTGAGACTTGGAGTTTAAAAAAAATAGTCTTGTAATAGAAGTCTGAGGACGATAAAGGATTTTAGAATTACAAAACATTTGTGTTCTATAACATAATGAGCTCAAACTGATATGAAAATATGTTTTACAATTTCAAAAGAATGCCTATCTCAAAATTTTCTTCTTGTTTCCATAGAAAACATGACTATATGATATTTAGTACAATCAAGAATCTGCCCCATGGACCACCCTCTTCATATTCAGACATCATTTCTCTAAGGCTACTTTGAGGTGCAGTCATCTCACAGAGCCTAGGTTACAATTTTTGGGGTTAAGGACAGTACTCTTGCCTTAACATGTAATCTTTATCTGTTTTGGGTCTTCCAGCCAAAGGCCTTGAAACAAGGGCGCAATTGCAGTAGTTTGAGAAGTGCAGATAACACCATTTGGAAAGTAAATGAGGTTGCAATACCACAGTATTCCAAATAAAGTATAACAATGATATTGAAAAATTTTAAACATAATCTATTATCTACATTTTCTCTACTTTGCTAAAGGGAAATTAAAACAATAGTATATACTACCCTATATGGAGGTGGTGGAGTTGTTTTTAATTCACATTTTCATTGACTAAAATTGACCTTATATGACTTTGTTATTTACTTATTTCCAACCTGTAGTTTATTATTCAGGTCATCTTTTTTGAAATTTTACATCACACATTCCATAAAAATAATACATTCTGAAAAAAGTGTACTTCAATTTTGGTCATCACAGAATAGAAGAAAATGTGTAATAGGAATTTTTGACTTGTAAAATAATTTTTTACTTCACCACTTAAGGCAATAAAGTAAACAATGTCAAAACAAAAATACACCTTGAAGAAGAACAATTTTCCAGAGACTGGGTAATTTTCTGTAGCCAAATAATTTCTAAGAATATTTTCATCTTTAAATGTGACTGTTTGCTGACAAATGCCTTCTTGGACATAACTCAATCATTACAATTACATATGAATATAATAATTTTTCTAATTATTTGTGGTTGACTCTATTTTCACCAGCTGGACAATACTGAATATGTTACTATTTTATATTTTTAAACCTAGTTGTTACCTGCCATAAAATCAGAACTCAAAGAATATCTGTGAAATGATTATTCATTATAGAACTCAGGTGCATAATTTAGATTAATGTTAATCATTAGTTCAAGAAAATCTGCTATCTTTAGTTTATTTGTGCTTCTGTATTGATTTTTCTATTTGTTCTGCTTTTTTTATTTGTCTTTATTAAAGATAATGACACTTTGTATCTATGCCCAACTTACAAGCTAGTACTTTGAAAAAAAATTATATCAATCTGCATATTTCTATGCATTCTCATTCCACTTCTTTTTCTTGTGAGGAAGAAGAGAACCATAATCATAATTTTGTGTGTGTATATATACATATATGTACACACACACACATATATAGTATTATACACACACCTACAAATTTACAAATTGCATTGCAGAAATTGTGGGGAGAAGGCTTACCAGCCAGACACTGAGGCCCACCACACCCCATATCCCCTACACATCAAAATGGTCAGTTTCTTTTAGATGTAGGTCAAGTAGACCTCCACAATTTGTCTCAGGGTAGACAAGAAGGTGATCTCTTGTGAAAGTACAAGGAGGCAGCGAGACCTGGTGACTCAGCAAGGGAGGGGAAAGCCTCTTATCATTGGCTAGAAAACTTCAAAAAGGTCATTTAAAAGAAATAAGATACATATTTAAAGGAGATTCCAGCATTTGTCCAATAAAACATTTAGGATCTTGTATTAGTCTGTTCTCATGCTGCTAATACAGACAGACCCAAGACTGGAAAGTTTATTAAGGAAACGGGTTTAATTGACTCACAGTTCCATACGGCTGGGGAGGCTTCACAATCATGGCGGAAGGGAAAGGAGGAGCAAAGTCGCGTCTTACATAGCTGCAGGCAAGAGGCTGTGTGCGGGGGAAGCCCTCTTTATAAAACCATCAGATCTCGTGAGACTTATTCCCTATCACGAGAATAGCATGGGAAAAATTTGCCCCCATGATTCAATTACTTCCTACTGGGTCCCTCCCACGACATGTGGGGATTATTACAATTCAAGGTGAGATTTGGGTAGGAACATAGACCCAAACCATATCAGATCTATAAAAGGGTTACAATATTGTTCTAGGAATTTAAAACATGGAATATATGTAAAAGGAGTGTAGTGAGTGTGAAAGGGAATAAAATGTTAAGAATCCCTTCACTAGTTTAGGTAGTTCATTTTTTTAGATTATGCGACATTCATTTTTCATTGATTACCAAGAGGCTGATTTCCTCATCAGTTTTCACCTCAGTTATTAATATTCTCAATTTTATATTTTTAATTATTTGATATGTAGAAATACACATATATTCACATATATATGTGCATACACACATTATATATATTAATATATATTAAACATAACTGTGTGTTCAAATAATATGTAATTTGTTTTAATTGCATTTCATTTTTATTAAAAGAATATTGTGGGATTTTTTTGTTTGCTTCTTTTCTTCTGGACTTCTTTTTTTCACTTAATACCATATTGTGAAAAGTTATTTATCAACGTTGTTGTATGAAAATGGAGATCTTTTGTTTGAGATGGAATGTGTTATTCTGTTGTATTGATTCTGTAAAATATAATTTAATAACATATTGTACTGTTAATAAGCATTTGGATTGTTCCCATTTTTTGCTATTTTGACTCTTTTGATGTATGCATTGTCTTATATCTGATGCACATGTGTAATAATTTGTTTTAGATATCCACCTAAAAATGACATTGCTGTTTATATAGAGTGTGCATATTTCAACTTTAGTAGATGATGCCAAATAATTTCAAAAAGTCATGCATAAAGGATTTTATTAGTCATCATTCTAACACATAATGTTAATAGACATGTTCATTTTTGCCATTTTTTATGAATGCAAAAGAGTGTTACATTATGTGTCTTAATTTGCATTGCCCTGCTTTAAAAAAAAAAAAAAGAAACTTTAAAAAGTTGATTATTTCTGAATATGCCATAAATGTTGATGCTGCAAAGAAAATGAAAATAAGCATTTGACCTAAATATAGTATGGGTTGTCTTTGCCTAACTGAGCAAGAAGTTATGATATCTGACATCTAGTAATAAAGGTAAAAAGTAGATTTGGATTGGTCAAAATACAAATGCAGTTATGATAAATTTGTTTAATATCGGAAGCAAGAAAACGAGTTTATATCCACTTGAATTTCATGTAACTGTAAAAATATTTCTTACTCTCATTTTAAAAATAAGGTATTTTGTTCTTATTATATCTATTATATCTTTCATTTTGTGATAAAACATCAGTTTCTGTTGTTATACTTTAGAGATCAAATATTATCTTTCTATTATTCTCTTGATAAATACAAAATATACATGATATGCTATATATTATATAACATCTACTTATTATATTTATTTGTTATATTTTTAAGGAGCAGAGATTCCTTTTTAAAGCTTATTCTCCTGAGAAGCATGGAGCTCTATGTTATACAGCATTAAGCATTTTATATTAATTCAGTGGAATTCGAGATTAACTTCTACTGGACAGATGGTGAAGGGCTTATCAAGACCCATCTCCTGTAGTGAGGTCACACTGGTAGCATCATGGTTAAACAGAGAGGAGAAATGCACTCAGCCTCACTGGGTGGCAAGCCTTATGGATTATTTACAGGCACCTACTGAAAACAATAAAAAGATCCTCCATCTGTTCACTGCAACAGTAACTGAAAGAGCAAATTCCTAAATGCACAACAATGGTGGGGATGTTTAGTATAGTAGCCTTTGTTTCAAGTGAGATATTATTCTGTTTCTAAACTGAATAAGCAATAAATAATTGAGGACTGGAGAAAATACATGTTTTGTTATACCAAACAAAAAAGTAGAATTGTATAAAATAGCTAAAACCATAAAAAAATAGGAGAGCATAAAACAATGAGTAGAAAGAAATATATCTTAATAATTACATTGGGACAATGAGTCCATTGTTTTAATTTAAAAATCTAAATCGATTATTTTTTCTATTTAAAAATCTAAGTGTTTATAAACTTTTTCAGAGTATAAGAAATATGGGGAGTTAGGCCTGTAATCTATCCTCCAAGACCTTAGCTGGGCCAAGTGACCTAAAACCACATTTAAATGCACATACCCACATTAGTAATTAGCCACACAGTGAGACCCTCGCTCAAAACTGAGACTTCATATGTCTCTCCCAGATGGCTGAAACTGTGTTAGGGAGAGTCAGAGACTGGTGGGGGGTGAGAAATGGGCGTCACAGTAGGTTTAGGATTATGAAAGATTAATAGCAGCAATTTAGAAAGAAGGCACTTTTACTCCTGCTACTAACATTCCTGAAGACACTTAATTTTCTTTATCCTTCATTTACATTGACTACGTATTTATTCTCTTATTTCCTTATTCTGCAGGAGTATCTCCATACAACTTGTAAACTGTATTTGTCTGCTAGGGCTATCATTAAAATGTACTGCAGACTGGGTGGCTTCAAAAACAGAAATCTATTTTCTCACAGTTTTGGAGGCTAGAAGCATGAGGTCAAGGTGTCAGCAAGGTAGGTTCCCTCTGGGGTCTCTCTCGTTGGCTTACAGATGGATGTCTTCTCCGAGTGTCTGCACGTGGTCTTCTTCCTCAGTGTTTTTGTCTTAATCTCTTCTTATGAGGCCATCAGTCATATCAGAGTAGGATCCACCTTAGTAACCTCACTTTAACTTAAATAGTTCTAAGGTCTTATCTCCAAATACTGTCACATTCCGAAGTACTGGGGTAGGGACTTCAACATATGGATTTTGAGCTGACACCTTTCAACCCAAAACACAAACTAAGTCATTTATCTGTTATAATGGATACATATATAATAACCAAAAGGGGAATACATTTTTGTTTTTAAAATCTCAGTATCAAGCAAATATTCTAAATAAATATCAGTATAATGAGTAGTATCTAACATGATTCTTAAATCCAACAGGAGCAAAATTACAAGTGGGAAGATGTGAGGGCTATATTCAGATATGCAGTTCAGAACACAAAACACACACACACACACACACACACATACACACACATAAACACACACAGCACTTTTAATTAAGTAGGATAAATGCACATGATGGCACAGAGAAAAGCCTCTGCAGAGGTTGGCAAATATACACTTGAGACTGATGAAGCTTCTCTCCTTTTCACTGAGGCATTATCTTAACAATCTAAATCCAATGTATTTTCATATTTCAACCGTTGATTTTTTTAAAAAAAATTGTGGATTTCAAACAATATTCCTAGCAAATAAAAAAATTACAGATAAAGTTTTTTGTTTTTTGTTTTTTTTTTTTTTTGAGTCTCGCTCTGTCACCCAGGCTGGAGTGCTGTGGCCGGATCTCAGCTCACTGCAAGCTCCGCCTCCCGGGTTCACGCCATTCTCCTGCCTCAGCCTCCCGAGTAGCTGGGACTACAGGCGCCTGCCACCTCGCCCGGCTAAGTTTTTGTATTTTTAGTAGAGACGGGGTTTCACTGTGTTACCCAGGATGGTCTCGATCTCCTGACCTCGTGATCCGCCCGTCTCGGCCTCCCAAAGTGCTGGGATTACAGGCTTGAGCCACCGCGCCCGGCCCAGATAAAGTTTTATACTGCGTTTGCTTATTTCTTCATTAGAATTAGTACATATTAATATAGAAAGCAGTTTTCTGGTTGATCCCCTAAGGAATTAGGTGACACCTATCCTCTATTGCATTGGTTAATGACACGTTACATCAACTGGATATTCCCATAATAATTATGTAATGTAAATTGTCACAGAATAATATCAACTAAAGATATATATGCCCTATTTAGTTCTCTTCTTGAGAGAAATACAATTTTCCTTCAAACACATAAGTATCTAAATGGATGCCATGGGATATATTTTATAAATTCCATATCATAGTCATACATACAAGTTGATATGGTTTACCTATGTCTCCACCCAAATCTCATCTTGAATTGGAGTTCCCGTAATCCCCACATGTTGTAGGAAGGATCTGACAGGAGGTAATTGAAATCATAGGGATTGTTTCTCCCATACTGTTCTCATGATAGTGAGTGAGTTTTCACGAGATCTGATGATTTTATAATGGGCTTTCTCCTTCATTGGGCACTCATTCTTCTCCTTCCTACCACCATGTGAAGAAGAACATGTTTGTGTCCCATTCCACCATGATTGTAAGTTTCCTGAAGCCTCCCCAGGAATTCGGTGCTATGAGTCAATTAAATTGCTTTTCTTTATAAATTACCTAGTTTTGGGTATTTCTTCATAGCAGCATGGGAAGGAACTAATACACAAGTATTGTACAATCTGTAACATCATTTATAGGAGATAAAGTAAGCATTTTTTACACTTATTATTTACTGATAATATGGAATTCACGAGCATCCCATATCTCATATAAAACAGGTGTATTGGATGTATGGTTTGAACAGAGTAATTGAAATTCAATATTTACCTGTTCAAATCCTGAAAACTAAGAACAAAGGAGAAAGGAAAACGCAGCTCCAGTTTTAGCGAATGGGAAAAAAATAGAAACTCCTTACACAGAAAATAAAGCTGTAGATGGGCTCAGGTGAGACGGGCCATGCCGGGAGGAGATGAGCAGGTAGATATGTCACACAGTAGTAAGAGTAGTGTGCAGAGAATGAACCAGCAGCCACACTTCCTAATGGAGAGATGTCCAGCTCGGGGTGCATATCTGCATCTGTTGTTTGCAACAGGAGGCTCTAAAGTGCATGGCCAAAAATAGTAATAATAAACAAAATTCTATGGCCTAATAGCAAACTAGCACCAGCACTCATTTTTTGTGCCAAGGAGAACTAAGTTATATTTGCAGGAAGCAAAAGAAGGAATGAGAGAATTTCTGCTTTGTGAACACTGCACAATCTGCGACGCTAGGCATGAGTTGTCCTCACCCTCCAGAAACCTCCAAAGCTGGGCCAGGAAAAATCCACTGCTTTAAAAATAAGTACAATCTTTAAAAAAAGCTGAACGAGAATCCACATAACAATGTCAAGCAAAAGCATGGAGAGGGAAGAAAAAGTACAGGCAAATCTATCAACAGAACACGTTCCAAAACAATTACTGAAGCAGATGAAAATTTAATGCAACCATTGAGTCTCAAATTAATTATCGTAAGTCAATCACTCACATATGTGAATACAACAACTAAACAAACACAAAAATAATCAGGGAAAAATTACAAAACATCTGTATTTATGCAATGGAACTGGTAGAACAGAGAAAATAAGAGAAAGTTCACCTATATTATGACAAATGGGAAAAAATACAGGAAAATAAACATTATGAAATATTTAATGAAGGCAGTAAGTATGGATATGAGAAATGTATTAAAAGGAACAAGAAATTTAAAATGAGTATAGGTAAAATGAAAGTCAAGTAAATTAGAGCCAGTGTAAGCATTTGGAGTCTGTGAAGAAAAAGCCCACATTTTTAAGGAATGTAATAAATATTAAATTATGCAACTTTTTTTTTTCAATTTAAAGACATATCCTATAGTGAGAGAAACATTCCAAGATCATTCATCATTGACTTTTTTTCTGAAAATTTGAATGTAACAATGAAAATTACACCCGACATGAATGTGCAGCTCAGTGAACATAATGAACACTTGTGGGATTACCACTTAGACTGTGAGGTGAAACAGCCAACACATGTTCCTTCTCAATCATTCATCCTTTTTGGCTCTGTAAAGGAAACCACTTACCTTAAGTGGTTACCTTAAAATCAACTGAACTTGAACTTAATTTTGCGGTAAGTTTGGGTTTATGTATGCGATCAAGTAATATGTATTATTTTGTGCCTTGCATCTTATCTTAACAGTGGTCGTGAGATTCGTGGTTATTGTTAAAAAATGTTCAAATTTATTTGTTGTTGACCTATATTATTTCTATCAGTAACTCTATTGTAATTTATTTACCCATTCTTACTGGTGACATCCACGTGTATAATTTTCAGTTTGCTATTATAACTATTGCAGCTGTGAAAATTCTTGTGCATAAATTCATCTACAAGAATACACAGGTGCACCAGGTTTTTTGTTTTTTTGTTTTTTTTTTTTTTGGTGATTGAAGTAGAAACAGAGTTGCTGAGTCATGTGACATGGGTATGTTCGAAGAGACATCCAACTCTTTAGGTACATACAAATAGTTTTCCAAAGTGGTTTTTACTCCCTCCAAAATATTACGAGAGGTCCATTTACTCCACAATTGATTTAATATGTTATATTATCAACTATGTCATACTTGATATTGACACAATTTTGTCAATATTTAGTAGGATTTCTTTTTACATTTTAGCCATTGTTATACATTTTATTGCTATTTACATTCATATTTTCCTGACTGAGAGTAGGTAGGTGCCTTTTTATATGTTTTTAGTCATTTGGACATGCTGTTTTCTGATGTTTTACCTCAGGTCTCTCGTGAATTTATTTCTATTACATGGTCTGGTTCTTACTGATTTGTTAATGTTTGTTACATATTTTACATGCAAGCCCTTTGTCTCCTTCTATTCTGTAACTTACTCTTTTTTCCTCTAAATGATATTTCTAATAGCTTAATTTTGATTTATACTTCTTTGGTTTTTTTTCTTTGCCTTAACATTTGTGTGTTTGTACTTAAGGAATCTTTCCCTGCATTAAACAAATAAAATGTAATATTCATTATCTTAACATAAAAAAATATAATATGCAGCCCAAGTTCCACCATTAAGTTTAATGGGATAATTATTGATGTTTTTACACTATGGTCAAAGATACTAAACAAATGACTCTTATTATCCCTATAATCAAACATTTTTCTGGAGATATTACTCAAACAACTAAGCCAAATAATAAGATTAACATACACAAATTGGAAATAAGGAAGTAAATTTATGACTATACAAATATTATGTTGGTTTACTAAAATATTTAAGAGAAAAAACTTTAAAAAGTATTTCATACAATGACTGAATTAGTAAGCAATTTGCAAAATTAATAGAAATTGATACCATTTATATATGTAACCAACACAGTTGAAATATTTAGCAAACCAGAGACTCTATAGGACACCAAAAAAAAATTATAAAATGCCGGTGTATAAACTTAATGAGCTAATAAGTTTAAAACTCTCAGGAACACTCTAACAAAGACCATTGTAGTATTTGTACATGAACACAGACCAATAAAAAAAAATAGACTGTGGGTAGACACAAATAAATTTAAGAGCTTAGAGTACAATATAGGTGATGTCTGAATCAATGCAAACAATTATTTACACTCTTACATATAAGTTTACATAATCAAGAAGTATTTGGGAGACAATAAACTTTGATGCAAGCCTCCCAGTTTATTGAAAAAAAATGTCAAATAAAGCAAATAAATCAATTATTTAAAAAATACAATAATAAAAATGCTAGTTATTTTTAAACTGTTTATTGAGAAAGAGGTTTATAGTTACTACCTAAATCAAAAATGTATAAATAAAAGATTAATTTCTATTACCATAATAATTCTGCATTTAAAAAGTATCATAAAGCAAGTGGAAAAAGCAGACTAATCAAGAAAAACACAGACAATGCTATTATAGACAAATAGATATTTCCTTTTACTTTTTTCATTTTTATTTAACTTTTAAGTTCAGGAGTACATGTGAAGGTTTGCTATATAGGTAAATTTGTGTCATGGGGGTTCGTTGTACAGATTATGTCATCACCCAGGTATTAAGCATAGTACCCATTAGTTATTTTTCCTGATCCTCTCCCTCTTCCCACCCTGCACTCTTCACTAGGCCACAGTCTGGGTTGTTCTTTTTTATGTATTCATGTGTTCTCATCATTTAGCTTCCACTTATAAGTATAATGTATAAGTATAAAGTATAAGTATAATGTATAAGTGAGAACATGCAGTATTTGGTTTTCTCTTCCTGCATTAATTTGCCAGAGATAATGGCCTCCAGCTCCATCCATGTTCCTGCAAAGAACATAATCTCATTCTTTTTCCAGGGTGTATATGTGCCATATTTTCATCATCCAGTCTACCATGATGGGCATTTTTTAGATTGATTCCATGTCTTTGCTATTGTGAAGAGTGCTGCAATGAACATAAGCATGCACACGTCTTTATAAGAGAATGATTTACATCCCTTTGAGCATATACCCAGTAATGGGATTGCTGGGTTGAATGGTAGTTCTGTTTTTAGTTCTTTGAGGCATCTCCACACTGTCTTCCACAATGGTTAAACTAGTTTACACTACCACCAACAGTGTATAACCATTCCTTTTTCTCCACAACCTTGCCAGCATCTGTTCTTTTTTAATAGCCATTCTGACTGGTGTGAGATGGTATCTCATTGTGGTTTTGATTTCCATTTCTCTAATGATCAGTGATGTTGAGCTTTTTTTTAATATGGATTTTTTCTGCATGAATATCTTCTTTTGAAAATGTCTGTTCATATCCTTTGTCCACTTTTTAATGGGGTTGGGTTTTTGTTTTGTTTTCTTTTGAGACAGGATCTCACCCTGTCTCCCAAACTGGAGTGCAGTGGTGTGATCTAGGCTCACTGCAGCCTCAACCACCTGGGCTCATCCCACCTCAGCCTCCTAAGTAGCTGGGACCAGAGGCACACACCACCTTGCCCAACTAATTTTATTTATTTTTGGTAGAGACAAGGTTTCAACATATTGCCCAGGCTGGTGTTTTCCTTTAGTACATAATTACTCCTTCTCCTTAATTTGAAAAAAATAAATAAATAAAATAAAAAATGATAAATAAATAAACAAGAAAGAAAGTTATGTTACTGTCATTTTTCCCTAATCATTGACAGAGACCAGAAAGCCTGCCAATACCCTATGTTTGGCTATGAGGGAAAAAAGTTGTGGGGTAAACAGCATATGTAAGTGATGAGAATAAACTTGGTAAAATTTGTGTGCATAGTTACTTGTGAAAAGGTGTAAAAAGTCAAACCCAATAATTAAATTTCTAAAATGTATCTTCGAGACACAGGTACACATTTGCAAAATTATGTTAAAAGTAATCTACCTTAAAAGTAATTCATTACAACATTGTTGATAGCACCAAAAGTGTAGACACAGCTTAAATGTCCTTAGGCAGGGATCCAGCTATAAGATATGTCAATAAAATGGTATTTTATGCCTAAGTCAGAATTAGGAATCTCATTACACATGATAAGAAAATATAGGCAAGCTATCACTCTTTAGGAAAAAAAGTAAAGTACAGAATATTACGTATGGCATGCTATCACTTTTTGTGGAAAAAGAAAACACATACTATCTCTTCTATCTCTTTGAATTTCCTTGAAAATGTGTAATATGTTTCCAGAAGGATAAATTATAAACAATTAACAGCAGTGGTTATTGTGCAGAAGGAACTTGTAATTGCAGATGTATAAATCATCATTTTTTTCTCTTGGAATGAGGTGATATCAAAATATTAAGTAACTGATGTTAAGAGAACTATATATGTCAGATTACAATCCTTAGTTTGTGCTAGCCTAATAAGTGTATTTCTTTAGATTCAGCAGTTTACCCATTAAGATATTCAGTGATGTTCCTTCAGCTGCAGAATTCTATGATTTCAGAATATGATTCCATGACCAGAAACCCCAGAAAATCTGCACAGGATTATTTAATTATTAGTCATAACGCTAAAAATGGAGTCCTGACATAAATAGTGAATAACCCCAGGGCAGAAAGAAAGCAGAGGATGTCAAACAAAGTCAATTTAACTTCATACGGAGAGCGCTGGTAATTTCAGAACTGAAAGGTCATTCTCTCAAATTATTACAGCCCTTTAGTTGACAGACATGCATTCTCTCATCATTCCATTTGATCACGTGCAAAAGCAGAATGAGAAGCAGCAAACCTAAAAGGACTCAGCGTGTGGGCAAAGCCATCAGTGAAGAACACAGAAGGTGGGATTCTGGATTGATCTAAGGCTCAGAGAATGCAAGTTAAAAAACACTGTTTTCTAATAAGAAAAATTGCATGTATTAATTATAACTTCATTCAGGAAATATAGAAAGATAAATAAGAAAAACAATATTCCTAAACCCACTGTCCATGGGTATTAAGTAAAAGTAATCTATTTGTCAGAACTGTAAATTTACAAATTATGACATATCATATGTTTCCTTTTTACTTAAAATTATATAACAAATCGGCCAGGTGTGGTGGCTCGCGCCTGTAATTCCAGCACTTTGGGAGGCCGAGGAGGGCAGATCAAGAGGTCAGGAGATCGAGACCATCCTGGCTAACACAGTGAAACCCCGTCTCTACTAAAAATATACAAAAAACTAGCCGGGTGAGGTGGCGGGCGCCTGTAGTCCCAGCTACTCGGGAGGCTGAGGCAGGAGAATGGCGTGAACCCAGGAGGCGGAGCTTGCAGTGAGCTGAGATCCAGTCACTGCACTCCAGCCTGGGCGAGAGTGAGTGAGAGTCAGACTCCGTCTCAAAAAAAAAAAAAAAAAAAAAAAAAAAATTATATAACAAATGTTTTCTGATGTGATTAAATATTTTAAATAATTATACTAATATTATTTTCCCATAAATGAATATCTGTAATTGAAATAATGTGTCTCTTATTTTTGACGCTCACACACTATTTAGTTTTTCTATCAAAATAAAGCTCTTTGCAGCTGCATTTACGTAAATGTAACTGTTCAAAAATTATGTTTCTAGTAATTTTGATATAAGCAGGATAAAAAATAAATTTTAAACAAATTTATTATACACTTTTTAAGAGCAGTTTCAGGTTCTCAGCAAAATTAAGCAGAAAATACAGCATTCCCATATATTTCTGCTCACCCCACCACCCTCTCCTATTATCAATTTCACACACTATAGTGATACATTTGTGACAATCATTGAACCAACATTAACCCATTATTATCACCAAAAGTTCATAATTTACATTAGGGTTCACTCTTGATGTTGGTCATTCTATGGGTTAGAACAAATGTATAATGATGTATTCACCATTATAGTATCATGCAAAATAGTTTCAAAAATGTCCCCTAAATCCTCTGTGCTCTGCCTATGCATCCTTCTCTATATCCTGACATTCACTGATCTTTTTACTATCTCCATAGATTTGCCTTTTCCAGAATGTCATAGAGTTGAAATCATACACTATGTAACTTTGCGATGGGCTTCTTTCACTTGGTAAAATGCATTGAAATTTTCTCCATGTCTTTTAATGACTTGATATCTCATTTCTTTAATAATATTCCATTGTCTGAATGTACCACAGTTTATTTGTTCACTCACTTACTGAAGGATATCTTGGCTGCTCCCAAGTTTGGGCAATTATAAATACGGCTGCTATAAACATCTGTATACAAGCCTTTGTGTGGTCACAAGTTTTCAATTCATTTGGGTAAATACTAAGAATCACAATTTCTGGGTTGTGTAGTAAGTATATGTTTAGTTTTGTAAGGACCTGTCACTCTGTCTTCTAAAGTGGCTGTGCCATTTTCCATTCCTAGCAGCACTGAATAAGAGAAGAGAATTCTTGTTGCTCCACAAAAACTATCAGACCTTGTCAACACTTAATGTTTGTGCTTTGGATTTTGTTAATTCTGGTATATGTGTCATGATATTTCACTGTTGCTCTAATTTTCAACTTCATTATAATGACATATGATGTTAAACATCTTTTAATATGCTTGCCATTTAAACATCTTTGGTGAAGTCTCTGTTAAAATCATTTGCTCATTATTTAATCTGGTTGTTTATTTATTGTGGACTAGATATAAACTTTGCAAATGTTTTCCCTGTGGCTTGTACTTTTATTCTTTGACAAGGTCTTTCACAGACCAGAGGTTTTTAACTTTAGTGATGTCCAGCTTATCAATTATTTCCACCCCGAACTGTATCTTTAGTGTTGTATCTCAAGGGTCATCACCAAACCTAGGGTCATCTAGATTTCCTCGTATGTTTCATCTAGGTATTTTACTGTTATGCTATTACATTTAGGTCTGTAATTCATTTTGAGTTAATTTTATAATTCATTATAAATAAATATAATTACATATATTATAAATATATATAATTTTTATGATTCATTTGAGTTAATTTTTGCTAATAGCATAAGATCTATATCTAGATTCATTTATTTGCATGTGAATTTCCAGTTACTTTAGCACCACTTGTTGAAAAGACTCTACATTCTCCAATACATTGCATTTGTTTCTTTGTCAAATATCAGGTTATTATATTTGGTGTGGGTTTATTTCTGGGCTCCATATTTAGTTCCATTGATCTAATTGTCCTTTTTTCACTAATACCACACTGTCTTGATTAGTATACTTTTAGAGTAAGTCTTGAAGTCAGTCCTCTGTGTTCACTCTTCCTCAATACTCTTTTGACTATGCGGGTCTTTTTTCTTCAGTTTGTCAATAGCCACAAAAAAAATTTTAATTTCAATTGAAATCCCAATTATATTAATATAAAGGTTAATTTAGGAAAAAATGACATCTTGACAATATTTAGTCTTCAAATCATCAATAGGAAATATCTCTCTAGTTCTTTGAATTCATTCATCTGAATTTCCTAATTTCTCTCATATAGACCTTGTCCATATTTTGTTAGATTTATTTTGGGGGGTACTAATGTAAATGATATTTAGTTTTTAATTTCAAATTCCACATTTTTATTGCTGGAGTTTAGGAAAGGGATGAAGTTTTCTCATTAATTTATCCTGCATCCATGCTATAAATCACTCAGAAGTTCCAAGAGTAGTATTTTGTTGATTTATTCAGATTTTTGCATAGAAAATCATTTCATCTGTGAAAAAATACAGTTTTATTTATTTCCTCCCAATTTGGTTGCTTTTTATTTCCTTTTGTGGGGGGTCTTATTCATTGGCTAGGACTTTCAGGATGATATTAAAAAGGAGTGGTGACAGAGTGTTTTGTTTCCGAGTGAAAGTTTTGTTTCTTGCTTTGTTTCTGAGTGAAAGGGTTTTAATTTCTCAAAATTCTTGTTTGCATTCGATATTAATTTTTTTAGAAATCTCTAGTTTCAGGCATAAGCATTTTTTAATCCATTTGCATTTTCTGAGTTATCAGTGAATTTAGGCATATCCATATATTTATAACTGCATTTTAGATTACGTGTTTTTGTGAATTCCCTTTTCATTTATTTCTCTATTTTTTAACAGCAGGCATTGGGCACTTTATGAATTGCTAAAAATAAGTTTGAAAGCTAATATATATACTATTTAATAATTTTAATAAATACAGACACTTGAAAGGAGGACATATAAAAACTATAATTTTGGCCGGCTCGGTGGCTCACGCCTGTAATCTCAGCACTCCGGGAGACCGAGGAGGGCGGATCATGAGGTCAGGAGATGGAGACCATCCTGGCTAACACAGTGAAACCCCGTCTCTACTAAAAAATACAAAAAATTAGCCGGACATGGTGGCGGGCGTCTGTAGTCCCAGCTACTCTGGAGGCTGAAGCAGGAGAATGGCGTGAACCCGGGAGGCGGAGCTTGCAGTGATCGCGCCACCGCACTCCAGTCTGGGCGACAGAGCGAGACTCCGTCTCAAACAAACAATCAAACAAACAAAACTATAATTTTACTGCTCAAATTAACCATTTTAATATGTTGATATCTGTTTACATACATATATATTCCAATTTCAAATATTTATAGCATATCACATATATTTCATAGAACAGAATTTTATTTAAAAATATAAGACAACTAAACAATGCCAAATATTCATGTATCATTTAAATTTTAAATCAAGCAGAAAGACCTCAGCAGTGTTATTAATTATATTACAATAAATGTAATCATAATAAAATATATTTTGCCATTTGAATTTACTGTTGTAATTGATTTCATAATTAGACAAGAGGAAAAAATTAATCTAAACATGAGTCATCTTGATCAATACTCAAACATAATATTAACCACCTACAATATTTATAATAAAAAGTCCAAGCTAGACATGAAGTCGGAGAACAATTTATCTATTTAATAAATAATATCAATGTCAAAGAAAAATTCAAAGTAAGGATTCTTAGTGGCTGATACAACGTCTGGCACATAACAGGCATTTGACAAATTGACAATTTTTTGAATAAGCAATGAATTCATTTATAGAAAGTTGTTAAATTCCCATTAAAATACAGGCATGAGTGGCCTCTATCACCACACTGTTAGACTTTATTTTAATTCTCAACTAATGTAATAGTTTGAGTAAAGGTTAAGTATAAACATCAGGTGTTAGGAAGCAACATTATCACTATTTGCTTATGCTAAAATTGTTATTTGTAAAATCCAAAAAGACTGAAAAAGTATTATAATTAATTATAGTTCTCTGGATGTGACCTATTGATGCAAATACATTGATAAATAAGAAACTAAGTAAATAGAGATTATGATGAAAAATGAAAAAATTGGACTAATATTATTTATGAAAATATAAAATACTTAAAGTTAACAAGGGAAAGTTATAGCCAATATGAGTCTTCTTCAACAAATGACTTGTAAAGGTACAGACGTGTATAGATTCCTTTCTAGATATAGAGAAAACTGTTATGTGGGATTGTTTCTGAGGATCCTGATTACATATCTCTTTTTTTAAAAAAAAATTTTATTTATTTATTTACTTTAAGTCTGATTCTCACTCTGTCACCCAGGCTGGTGTGCAGTGGTGCGATCTCAGTTTACTGTAACTTCTGCCTCCTGTTTTCAAGTGATTATTGTGCCTCAGCCTCCTGTGTAGCTGGGATTACAGGCGCATGCCACAACGCTCACCTAATTTTTTTATTTTTAGCAAAGATAGGGTTTCGCCATGGTGTCCAGGCTGGTCTCGAACTCCTGACCTCAAGTGATCCACTTACCTGGGCTTCCCAAAGTGCTGGACTTACAGATGTGAGCCACCACGCCCAGCACAAATTACATATCTCTGAATTATCAACTAATTCTGCATTATTACTCCACTATCTTGCTTGAGAGATGTGTGTGTATGTGTGTATATCTATGTGTGTGTGTGTATATGTATATATAATATATTTATATTTATATATTATTTATTATACACATATGTATAATATATACATACATATATATATGTATATATATATATATGTGTGTGTATATATATATATATATATATATATGACAGAAGGCAAGGTTCTAGAAATACTCCTCACCAGTTAGAGGCTTTCACTCACAAAACAAAGCAGTACTCTTTGGACTCTCAGTTGCACTTCTTTTGCCCGCACCAGAAGGTGACATAAATTTTATATCTTACAAATGTAGTCAGGGCAACATTCTATTCATCCTTCACCACCAAACTCATACTGCATACCCACCAGTACTCAGATCACCAGGAAGGAAAACAATTCTTACAAGAACAAACCTGAAAGAGTGAGAGAGAGAAAAATTAGAGGCAAAGCTCCACTGTAGCCTCTGAACTAGAGTAGTATACTAAAAGAACATTTCAGGCTTCATCTACCACTTATTTTAAAAAATCCCTTTAGTCCTTTTCCATCCTAATCTCCTAATTACAACAATTAAACTATGCCAATCTTTAATTTACTTTCATTGCTACCGGTTAGAAATCCACCCAACCCAAAAGTGTTGCTACTAAGCTGAAATCACACAAAGAAAGGGAGGCAGTAATAACCCCACATCCCTCTACCCGCAGAAAGAAGGGGTCAGTCTTTATCATGAAATTAGTTCAAAGCATGTGATCTTGAATTTTAACTCTGGGAAAGTATACACTAGACATTCAATAAATATCTTTTAAATAAAAAGTAAATACATAACATGTTACATTGGGCACATTCATAAGGGTCACTGGTTCATTTCTCCTCTCTAGGGTAGACAATTGCATTTACACAATGTGATTAACAATGACAGCTTTAAAATGAAGACACCCACAGACCTGTTTTACATTGTCGTCATAAGGATTAAAGCAAGTTGAATTATCATTATTAAGAAAAGGAAGAGATGTCCTCCTCCATCAAGAAACTATTCCCTGCAATGGAAACTACTTACTGCTCCTCCTGATAAGGAGGAGCAATGTCAAAAAGGAAGGGAGAAAAGAAATTCGGCTATCAATATGAAAAAGGCAAAGGGCTGAAAATTACATAAAACCAAGAACTTCAAACTTTTTGTTTGGATTAAGACTCCAACAAAGGAGTGGTTTCTATGCCTTCATATATATAGGGAGAACAGGGAAGAAATGGAAAGCAGTTGTACAATTACATATAATTTTAAAGATAAAGAGATGTCAAGATCTTGTATTATCAGAATATCATTATCAAGCAAAACAACCAGTTAAAATTAAAGACTTTTTAGACAGTCAAGGTAATTGTGCAGGTAATAGCAACAATAGCTGCATCTTAAGAGATTCTTTCTATAAATAAAATTCCCAAGTATAATTTTACAGACACACACAGAAGTGATAAGTATAGTTGTTAGTGTGAGGACCTATAATGGTTCTAAGATTCTCTCTCTCTCTTTCTCTCTCTAACAATGTTGTAGCTTTAATCACTTAACTTTTAATTCTTTAAATTAATTTACATTAATTATTTGGAGATTTTTTATTTTGGATTTAAAGTGTTTATATCAGTAAATTAATTAAAAATAAATTACTTTATTGCTATAAGTTTTAATTACGCTTCTTATGTCTCTCAAATTTCTCTCTAGAGGACCTTTATATTTAATATTAAACTTTTTTCTGACACTTTTTTCCACTTGTGATCAGCGGTATTTTTTTCTTTTTAAATTACTGCCTAGTCTTTCTGGTCACAGAAAAACTATTGGCTTTCATATATTAACTTTTTATTTAACCATAATCACAGAAGGTTTTATATGTTTTATTACATTAAAAAAAAACCACTTATTTAGGGGCTGCAAGAAGACAGTACTAGGCAAATTGACAAATCATTATGTGCTTTTTTTATGTCTGAACCTTGCTCCTCTCAGGGAACTTTTTCTTTTTCTGGTTTGTTGAGTAATTTTGAAAAAAGTAGAGTGAATCTGATAATTTAAGCATCATTGTCTGGATACGGACGATCTCTATACCTTCGTAGAAATTTTTTTGTGAACCTAAAACAGATTTAAAAATATAAAGTTTTTTAAAAATCAGAGTAATCTTGCTTTATTGAATTAATTTCAATACTTTATTTTTATTTGAATTAATTTCAACACTTCATTTTCTATTTACTGGATTATTATGAAACCACAGGAATTACCTTTATCCTTAAAAATGAAATTACAACAAGATTGTTTTTAGAAACTTTAAAAATCTCTCTCATGACTTTTGGTCATTGACATGTTTCTACTGTCATTGATATGGGGGGAATCATGTCCTCTCAAGATTCATGTGTTGAAGCCCTAACCCCAGCACTTCAGATGTGACTGCATTTGAGATTGGGTTTTTAAAGAGGTGGTTAAGTTATAATGAGGCTCTTAGGTGTGCGTTAATCCAGTGTCACTGGTGCCTTTATGAGAAGAGGAAATGTGGACACACGGAGAGGTCAGATAGACCAGCACACAGACACAAGACCATACAAGGACACAGCAGGGAGGTGACCATCTGCAAAGTAGGAGAGGTCTCAGAAGAAACCAACTGCACTGACATCTAAATCTGGGATTTCCAGCCACCAGAACTGTGAGAAAATACATTTCTGTGGTTTAAGCAACCTCTCTTGTATATAGGGATGATAACTCTAGCAAAGTCATATAATTGTTATATGTTCTTTTAGAGGTATATGACATAATACCTTTTAAATAACGATTTCTTTGTTGTTAATCCCATATTCTCATACCAAGATGTAAATAAAAGTTTAACAATTCTAGTAAGCAGGCTGATTGGATTCACAGTAATTGAATGACTTCATAATAATCACAGCGAGGACAAAGCCACTATTTACATATTTTAGTAGTGTGAATCACTGAATAGACAGAAATGTTCTCTCTTGCAAGGGGGTTCATCTTGAAGACCTCTTCATAAGCAGGAATTATTTGCTGCCCAGGCTAGAACTTCCACCATGAGGATACTTCAAAGGCTCTTCTTACTGTGGGGGGCTCCGGATGCTGTAGATGTAAAGCACAAGAGAGCCCAGTCCATGGGCCGCCCCCGATCCTGTCTCCTAAATCAGCCACATACCTCACCCTTTGTTTTTTGTTTTTTGTTTTTTTTTATTATTATACTTTAAGTTCTAGGGTACATGTGCATAACGTGCAGGTTTGTTACATATGTATACTTGTGCCATGTTGCTGTGCTGCACCCATCAACTCGTCAGCACCCATCAACTGGTCATTTACATCAGGTATAACTCCCAGTGCAATCCCTCCCCCCTTCCCCCTCCCCATGATAGGCCCCGGTGTGTGATGTTCCCCTTCCCGAGTCCAAGTGATCTCATTGTTCAGTTCCCACCTATGAGTGAGAACATGCGGTGTTTGGTTTTCTGTTCTTGTGATAGTTTGCTAAGAATGATGGTTTCCAGCTGCATCCATGTCCCTACAAAGGACACAAACTCATCCTTTTTTATGGCTGCATAGTATTCCATGGTGTATATGTGCCACGTTTTCTTAATCCAGTCTGTCACTGATGGACATTTGGGTTGATTCCAAGTCTTTGCTATTGTGAATAGTGCCATAAAAACCCTAGAGGAAAACCTAGGTAGTACCATTCAGGACATAGGCATGGGCAAAGACTTCATGTCTAAAACACCAAAAGCAACGGCAGCAAAAGCCAAAATTGACAAATGGGATCTCATTAAACTAAAGAGCTTCTGCACAGCAAAAGAAACTACCATCAGAGTGAACAGGCAACCTACAGAATGGGAGAAAATTTTTGCAATCTACTCATCTGACAAAGGGCTAATATGCAGAACCTACAAAGAACTCAAACAAATTTACAAGAAAAAAACAAACAACCCCATCAAAAAGTGGGCAAAGGATATGAACAGACATTTCTCAAAAGAAGACATTCATACAGCCAACACACACATGAAAAAATGCTCATCATCACTGGCCATCAGAGAAATGCAAATCAAAACCACAATGAGATAGCATCTCACACCAGTTAGAATGGTGATCATTACAAAGTCAGGAAACAACAGGTGCTGGAGAGGATGTGGAGAAATAGGAACACTTTTACACTGTTGGTGGGATTGTAAACTGGTTCAACCATTATGGAAAACAGTATGGCGGTTCCTCAAGGATGTAGAACTAGAGGTACCATATGACCCAGCCATCCCATTACTGGGTATATACCCAAAGGATTATAAATCGTGCTGCTATAAAGACACATGCACACATATGTTTATTGCGGCACTACCCTTTGTAATCCAAATCACCAAGGTCAGTGGGGCCCCTAGAACTTCCTACTCCTTACAGCCTGGGCTAGACTTTATTTTGTAGGCCAGGAAGACTGTTCTTTATTTTCACTACTGATTTTTGTTTTCTATTCATAATTTTATTTTTACCCCTAAAATGAAAATTTAGAAAGCAATGAGCCAGAGTGCAGGTTTAAGTTATGATATTTAAGAATGTAAGGCTCTTCTTTACAATATTTTCCCCAAAAAATGTCTAGCAGTCCTTAATGACGCTAATAGCAATAACATTTCTGACATTATTTTTGAATCATATTCCCAGAGTTTTATTTTTCTTTTATGTAGGTTTTGTGAAATCTTTTCCCTTCCCACTTTTGATATTTCATCTGATGTATGGTCTAGTTTATTTCTAATATTACTTATCTTTGTTTTTCTGTAACCTTGTTCCAAAAAGAAGCTTCACAATACACTTTTATTATCTTAAAAGTAATAAATCAATATTAAATTTCTCATCCATTCTCTTTAACAAAAATACGGTCCAAATTTGGTATTTTGACAAAAAAACATACTTTATGCTGAAGTTTTAAAATGTTAACTTTTATTTTCACCTTTTCTATTTCATCTGATTTAAATAACAAATTATGTGCTATACCACATGTATGATCTTTCTGCTGTTACTTCTTTAATAAACAGAGAAAAAAATACTTTGGAAATCAGTCTAAGGAGAAATGGAGGTGTTCAGGGAAGTTCAGAAGATTGTGTCTATTGGATTTGAAAGTGCAAGTATGTTCTTTGTTCATGATAAGGGCTTATTAAAATCCTCAATGCCACCATTCTTACTCATCAAATTGTACCTGAGGCTGAGGTTGACATCAGTATGACAGACATGTTGATTTAAAACAGTCAGAAATTGCCTTAGGAGCCTGAATATGTGAAGCCAGTGCTATGTTTGAATTTTTTTCTTTAGAGAGATTTGGTTATAAAACCACACACAGCCCAAAATTTGAACGTTTTGAAAATAGTTTCAAAACAAGTATAAGTAGATGCCCCAGATATTTAATGACTTTCACGTTACCATTTCACAGTAGAGATGGCCTCAAACATTTGCTTTTCCTCTACAGGGAGAATTTGCACTGGGACTGGAGTCTAAAAGTCATTATATATGTGTATGAATGTGGGTGTGTGTGTGTGTGTGTTATAGGTTGACTTAAACTTAATATTATATAATTTTATTTTAATAACAGTCAAAAAATATAAATAAAGTATGGCCAGGCGTGGTGGCTCATCCCAGAAGCCTGGGAGGCTGAGGTGGAACGATTGCTTGAGGCCAGGAGTTCAAAACCAGTCCGGGCAACATAATGAGACACTATCTAGACAAAAATCAGTTAGGCATAGTGGTGCATGCCTGCAGTCCCCAGATACTTGGGAGGCTGAGGTGGGACAATCTCCTAAGCCAAGGAGGTGGAGGCTGCAGAGCTGTGATTACATCACTGCACTCCAGCCTGGGTGACAGATGGAGACTCTGTCTCAAGAAGAAGAAGAAGGAGAGGAAGAAGAAGCAGCAGAAGAAGCAGAAGAAGCAGACGCAGAAGAAGAAGAAGCAGAAGCAGAAGAAGCAGAGGAAGAAGAAGAAGAAAGAAGAAGAAGAAGAAGAAAGAAGAAGAAGAAGAAGAAGAAGAAGAAGAAGAAGAAGAAGAAGAAGAAGAAGAAGAAGAAGAAGAAGAAGAAGAAGAAGAAGAAGGAGGAGGAGGAGGAGGAGGAGGAGGAGGAGGAGGAGGAGGAGGAGGAGGAGGAGGAGGAGGAGGAGGAGGAGGAGGAGGGAGGAGGGAGGAGGAGGAAGAAATAATTATGGCACATTCTTAAGACAGTTCATGGGGACACATACTATTTTTAATAAGATACACAACAGTCCAGTGGATGCTGTTCCATTAGTGATTTTCATTATGTACATGTTCCAACAAAGAAAACACAACAAAAGTCCTTGTTACTGGCACATGAGAGATATAATGATTTCTTTAATAGGTGTTGCTATAACCAGGCCTGTGGAGGTAATGAGGAGCTCCCATGTGAAAGAAGTTTTAAATCATAGGGTTTTCTAGGTCAGTTATTGCTATGATAATTTGCTATTAAAATAACAAAAGCTACTTAAAGAATCTAACTTGGTTCCTTTCAATCTCTGATTGTATCAAATGCCATTCTTCCCAATATAGATTTAAAGAAGCTGATTACAAATCATCAATTTAAAATGCTACAGCTTTTTAAGATGCTATATCGAATCCATTGCAAATACACCTTCATCTGTCCTAGCATTCAGTGTATCCTCCTCTATTCCTGTATCCTAATCCTGTCTATTGTAAAAAGCAATATTAATTGAAATGTTACCTATTAATAATGACAACATAAAATATAAATGGTCATGTGTATAAATTGAATAGGTCAGTATATATTATTATATGTACATTTAAAAAAATAATTATGTATATATATGCATACATGTGTATAATTATACTATATTCTTATATAAAAATGGTATAGAAGAAAGTGTATGCCCTAGATTTCAGTGCTAAGATTGATACCCATTTGTATTTCCTAGTATCTGGGATTTAGCTCTTTAGTTTCTTGGTCTTTGAGATGGGTGTAATTGCATCTGCCTTACATTTTGTTCTGAACTTGAGAGGTTATTATTGAGAATGTGTTTTAAAAGTTTAAAATTTAATTCAAATGCAGATAACATAATAAAATATCAGAATATTATGAAGTCAATACCATAAATGAGACTGATGAGGTTGAAAAGCACTCTGCAGATTATACAGCTATTTCATAATTTAACCAGCTTTTTTCCCTTCCTTGACAGTATATGTTTGTAGGAAGCATAGCAATATGATTTATACTTATGATGTCAACAATATATGCTATAAAGGTTTAGAATAGATTATATTGACCATTTTTAAAGGCCAAATGGAGTTCTTTAAAACCTATTCTTTCAATATTAAGGTTATTTTCATATGAAAAACATTTACTGATTTTATGTATAAAATGGTATATTTGTATTTGAAAATTTCTGAATGCTGCAATAACTGAATTTTATAATACTATTACATACAGATAGAGAAAAAGACAAACATGGATGCATATAAACACTACTGGGAGTTGTAAGACTCCAGCAGAGTTAAAAAATCTTAATAATGCTTCATGTGGAGTCTAACCCTTAAGTAGCCAGTAATGTTATTGCAGCTTATCCAAAATTAATCAGCAAAATCCCAGCTGATGCCTGCTGATCCCTTTATAAATGCTACCCAGTAATATGGTTCTTTGAATATAAAGAAATGGAAAAAAATACACTTTTAAACTTCTTGAAAATGTGGCAAATCTAGATAATTTGAACAAAGAATGCACTGGCTTCCACTGATGTATATTCAAGAAGCAACTTATTTTTCTGAACAAACTAAAATGGCATTTTGTTTCAGTTACTCTGTTGCTCAAAGCCTCACTCCTATGGTTAGATGTTGACAGGAGATTTGAACTAGAGGTTTCCTTATTCCTCTTCATATCTCTTTATACTGTGCCATGCTACCACTTAAGTATGGATTTAAGTAAACTTAATCAAAAGAGAAAAAATCAATAGTTTTTATGCTACAAACCTTTCCTTTTGGAAAGCTCAAGTCATTAATCATTGGAGGGAAAGTAAAGGGCACTTACTGAAGCATAGGCTTTGAAGTAAGACAAGATCAGAAGCTCATCTTAACATCCACACTTTCTATCTATGTTGAATCATGGAAGTTTATAGTCTGTCGGCCTCCATTTTTCATCTTCTCTGGGATGAACTTTATATGTTAATGTTATAATAAACATGTTAAGGACTAAAGTATACAAGCAAATGAATTAACATAAGTTCTGGTGCATAGTAAGAACTCAATAAATGGCAGCTACTATTATTTTTGTTGCTTTCAACATATTTTAAATTACCAATGATATAAGTAAAACTATTTATGTATTACATCATTAATTACCAGTTGAGTTCTAATAATTAAACATAGTCAAGAATCTTCTATTCATTCAGGTGACATATCATTTGAATGAGTATAACAAAACATTTTTCGGCAAAGTTATAGATGGAGTAAACAAGGCTAGCAGAATAAGCATTCTGGACAAGCAGAATAAGGACATTCAAAAATCGACTCTTCCAAGAGAGCTATGAAAACGTTGGCAAAAATGGACAAAATAAAAATTTCAAACTCTTAAAATTAACTAAAGACTTGAATCAATCTCCCAAAAGTATATTCAAGAAAAATGGCAGGATCTTGATAAGAAAAGTGAGGGTTATAGCGTTATAAACTTGGCGTATTCTTTTCCATCTTTCCTTGACTGCGTGGTAGTCTTGAAAACCAGTAGCCTTCCCATCATGACAGTCAAGAGAACAGCAAGCTAACAAACTCTGTAGGGGTTGAATGGGTTTGGAGTCCCTGAAAGACAATTCTCAGATGATTTTCACCACTTCACCTGGTTGTCAGATGCCTAGAACCTCCTGTCTCAGGGATTGGTTTTATTTGACCTGTTCAAGGTAAATGGTTTTTATCTTAGGTTTTTGTTTAAAACAAAAACAAAACAAAACAAAAAAAACGAACAACAACAATAACAAAAACCACAAATCAACCACAGTTGCCTCAGGTGACACTGACAACTGGGGCAAACCGAAAGTTTGTGAATAAAATTAAGAGGAAAAATAGAGGGGATAATCCAAAGACCATAGGACATTTTGAAAATCTCTAAAATACTCTTGAGACTCTAGAAAGCCTCACAAATATGCAGGGCTGTGTGGATGATAAGGAAAGATCAGAGAAGGGTCTACCTTCTCACAGCTGACTGACCTTGAGGCTTAGCACAAACAGAAAGTGAATCACTGGAGTTTTAAATGCCTGCTAAATCACTGGAGACATGCCCAAAACACACATGCAGCCATTTGGTAAAGACTGAGGGACATAGGTTCTAGGTGTTTAGAAAATCTCTGTCCCATCACCAGCTAACTAATGAACTAGCTAAGCAGAGATTGCAGTGGAGATATATAACAAAGAATACAGAATTTACAGAATTCATTCAGGAAAATCACTAAACACCACAGATAACATCAGCACAACGACAGCAATGGCAACATGCAGCAACAACATACATCTGAAACGAGGGAGTAAATAACAAACATCAGGAAAGGGGGAATAATCTGATTTCCAAAACGGCCATATTTTGTTATTTTAAAGTCTAGTTTTCAACATATAAACAACAAAATTATTAGACATTCATGTAAGCGGATAAGTTTGGCCAATGACTCTTCTTAAGGAAACCTGGACATTGCTTACTAAACACACACTGTTATTCATCTATTACAATAAAGATGTTGAAAACTAAAGAAAACCATGTCTAAAAACCGAAGAAAAGTATGAAAATTAAATCTCACCAGAGTATGAATAATAATTTGTAAATTATACAAATTACCAAAGAGCAATTTTTTAATTGAAAAGTACAATGCATGAAATTTTAAAAAATTATCTGCAGGAGATAAATAGCAGATTTAAGTTGGCACAATAAATAATCAGCAAACTTGCAGATAATTGTGAGATTACCTAGTCTGAAAAAGAGAAAGAAATAAAGAAATATTAGAAGAGCCATCAAGCATATTAAGTTACACAAAATGGAAATCCCGGAGGAGTAAAGAGAAGGGTTCAGAGAGAAAATGTAAAGAAATAATGAGCAAATTATTCCAAATTGATAAAAATCATTATTCTACTCATCTCAGAAATTCAACATACTCCAAATAGGATAAACTCAGAGATTTGTGCTTAGAAATATCATAATTAAACTCTTTGAAGTCAAAGATAAAGATATAATCTTTAAGCAGAAAGGGAAATAACAACTAATCACATACAAGAAATAGTCAATAAGACTAACTGCTGAATTGTCATCAATAACCATGCAGTGCAGAAGTTAGTGGGAAAAAATACTCAAACTGCTGAGATTGAAGATCCTCAACAAAGAATTTTATGAACTACAAAACTGTCTTTAAGAAATGAAGATTAATTAAACCATTCTCAGATAAACAGTAACTGAAATAAATAATTGCCAGCAGATGTGCCTTACAAATAATACTGGGGTCCTTCAGTTTTAAATGAAAGAACACGAGACAGTAATTGAAATTCAGTCAGAAAAATAGAGATCACTGGTGTATATAACTACATAGCTAAATGTAAGTGACAGTGTAAGTTTGTATTTATTTGTAATGCTTTCCTAAACTTATCTAATTTTAAAATAGTTGTATAATGCAATACTGATGATGTATTGGTGATTTTATAATATATAGAGGAAGGACAAGAAGAAGAATTATATGGGACAATGTTCTGTATACCTTTAAAATTAAGTATTACTGTTATTTTTTACTTTCAAACTGATTTATTATTTCCCAAGATATTTATTTATTTATTTATTTATTTAGCTATAAACACAAGAACAGAAAACCAAACACCACATGTTTTCACTCATAAGCGAGAGTTGAACAATGAGAACACATGGACGCAGGGAGAGGAAAATCACATACTGGGACCTGTTGGTGGGTGGAGGGTTGGTGAGGGATAGCATCAGCAGATATACCTAATGTATGTGATGGGTTGATGGGTGCAGAAAACCACCATGGCACGTATGTACCTATGTAACAAACCTACATGTTCTGCACATGTACCCCAGAACTTAAAGTATAATAATAATAATAACAAAAGTTATTAATTTCTATATATTTGCATTTTTGTATGCCTTTGAAGATTGTTATCAATCTAAACTTGACTGGTTTAGCTTAGTATATCAGTTGTAATCCCCAGGAAAACCACTAATAAACTGAGTAAAAATTTGTAGAGAAAGAAATAAAATGAGAATTAAAATAGCACACAAGATAATATCTATTAAATGTAAAAGAAGGAAATAGTAGAGGGATAAAAAAAGACATAAGATGTATCAAAAATAAATAGTAAAATGGTAGATAAGTCCACTAGTATCAGCAAGTGCATCAAAAACCCACAAGAGACCAGTTTATATTCCCTACTATTTCTACAGTTAAAAAAGAAATGGAAAATCAAATGTATTGATGAGGATGTGGAGATGTTAGAACCTACATACATTGCTGGTGATAATATTAAATAGTACAGTCACTGCAGAAAACAATTTAAATATTCCTCAAAAGTTAAACAAAATTACACGTGATCCTGCAATTAAACACATAATTATACCCAAAAGAATGAAAAATGTGTTCAAATATAAACTTTGTACATGAATGTTCATAGCAACAATATTCACAATAACTGAAAAGAGAAAACAACTTAATATCTATCACCTCATGTATGGATAAGCAAAATCTGGCATATCCATAAATTGAAATATTATCCAGCCAAAAAAAGAAATGATGTATTGATAAGCAATAAAGCATGAATGAGCCTTAAATCATTAAGCCAAATGAATAAGCCAGGTACTCATCCCCTTTAAAAAAAAAAAGCCACATAAGATGCTATTTATACCAAAAAATTCAGAATAGGCAAATCTAGAGAGACAGAAAACAAATTAGTGGTGTCCCAGGGGTAGGAGAAGGAGAAATGAGTGACTGCTTAATGGGTTTGGAGTTTCTTTTTTGGTGCTGAAAACATTCTAGAACTAAAGAGCTGTGATAATTTAACAACATTGTGAATACACTAAATGCCACTGAAATATACACTTAAAGTGATTAAAATGGTAAGCTTTATTACAAACACATATAATACTACATATATATACATATGTAAATAGATCAAAAACTCTAACCAAAAGGCCGAGATTTTCAGAATAAATTAAACATGACACAACTATATACTGTCTAAAGGAAATGTACATTAAAAAGGTACAATATGCTGAAATCAAAAGAATGAGAAAAGATACGTCATGCAAACAATAATCAAAGAAGTTGCTACACTAATATCAAACAAAATAAACTTTAAAAAATTTACTAGCAAGAAAATCAAGATTTCATAATGATAAAAAGTGTCTATCAAGGAGATATGAAAACATAAATATATATGCACCTAACAAGAGAGACTTAAAATACATAAAACATAAATTAAAGGAAAGTAGACAAGAAAACATTAATAGTTGGGGATGGCAATAACTGATCTTCAGTAATGTATAAAAAAACTAGGCAGAATATCAACAAGAAAACAGAAAATTAAAATAATAAACCACAATATGCCAACCTGACCTAAGAGATGTTTAGAAAATTGTTGTTCTAGAACAGCAGAACACACATTTTTTGCAAACACACATGAAACATTCTCTGATTAGACCAATACGTTAGGCCATGTAACATGTTTTCATAAATTGGAGAAGACTGAAGTTATACAAAGTATGTATTCCCACTACAATAGAATGAGATAAAAATATTAATAAATGTTAAAATTTGAGAAAATAACAAATATGAATGAATTAACAAATACACTTCTAAATCACCATTGAGTCAAATAAAAGATTAGAAGAAAATACTGAAAACATTTTGATATGATTAAAATCAAAAACATATAAAAATGTATGAGATGCAACAAAATGAGTGCTTAGAGAAATATTTATAGTTGTAAGTGCCTATATTAAAATTCAAAATAATCTCAAATCAAAAGCCTAACTTTCCACCTTAAAAAACAGCATATTAATTCCAAAGCAAGTAGAAGGCAGAAAAATATTATATTTGGAGCAGAAATAAATGAAGTAGGCATAGAAAAATGGAGAAAATCAGTGTAACAAGACGTTAGTTCTTTGAAATGATTAACAAAATTGGTAACTATTAGAGTTACCAAGAAGAAAAAAAATGAGAAGTCTCACTTAAAGATAAGAATGAAAGAAGAGCCATTAGTTTTAACAATACAGAACCAAAAAAAGTGTTATAAAAGAATGCTGTAATAGTATGCCAACAAGTTAGATAACCTAGATCAAATGGAGAAATTCCTATAAAGGCGCAAACTACTGAAAGTGACTCAAGAAGAAACAGAAAATTGGAATAGAAAATCAATAAGTAAAAAGTTGCAATTAATGATCAGAAAAATACTCCAAAATAAAAGCCCAGACCCAGATGGTTTTGCTGATAAAACCTACCACACATTCACACATTAAAAAAATTAATAATAATAACACCAAATCTTTCACAAACTATTTCAAAAGAAAGAAGCTGAGAGAATACTTTCCACCTCACTCTATATAAAGCCATTGGTACACTTACACAAAAACTCACTCACACAAGGAGAAACTGATTATCTGTAGAGTCCTATATCTATTAAATAAATTGAATCAATAGTTAATAGTCTTCCAAATCAGAAAGTGCCAGCTCCAGACGGATTCACTGTTAAACTTATACTGATAATTTAAAGAAGAAATGATACTCGTTTTCTAAAATCCCTGCAAGAAAATAGAGGCAGAGGGAATAATTTCTAACTCATTCCACAATGCCAGCATTATACTATTACCAACATCAGACAAATAATGTCAAGAAAGATAAAACTATAAATTGATATTTCCCTTGAATGTACTCATAAATATCAAATAAGATATTACCAAATATAATCCAACAGTTTATAAAAATAATTACACCACATTTCCAAGTTGGAATTATGCCAGGTATTCATGACTGGTTCAACATTCACAAATCATTCAAGAATTCTATCTTAGCAGGTTAAAGGGAAAACATCAAATTATTACATCAATATTTGCAAAAAATTGACAAATGCATTTCCAGTTTACACTAAAGTCTGTCAGCAAAAATGAGAATAGAATGGGAATTTCCTTAACTTAAAAAAATCTATAAAATCTCCAGCTGAAATCATTTTAAATGGTGAGAAACTGGATAATTCTCCCCTGAGACGGCAACAAGGCAAGGATGTTCCCTCTCATACTCCTATTAAAAATTGTACTGGAAATCATAGCTAGTGCATTGAGACAAAACAAGGAAATGAAAGCTATATAGATAAGAAGGCAAAATGAAACTGTTTTCATAGAACACAATTGTCAGTGAAGAAAATCGCAATGAATCAATAAATAAATTCCTGAAACCAATAATTATAACAAGGATGCAAAATACAAGGTTGATACACAAATGTCATTGCTTTCACATATAACCACAGTGAACAACCAGAATTTTGAATAAAACTCAATACCATTTACACTAGCACCAAATTAAAAAATGATTGATATAAATCTGAAAAACTATATACAGGATCAAGTTGAAGAAAATTAATTACAGAATTCTGATGAAAAAATCAAAGAATATCTAAGTAAATGGAAAGATATTGCATGATCATGAATTAGAAGGTAAAATATTGTTAAGATGTCAATTATTGTCAACTTTATAAAATCAATGCAATCTTAAAATTCCAGCAAGTTATTTTATAGATATTGACAAATTAATTATAAAGTCTATATGGAATGTCCAATGTCCTAAATTAACCAAGAAAATACTGAAGAAGAACAAAGCTGGCTTTCTACCTTGTGTTAAGATTTGCTGTAAAGCTACAGTATTGAACACAGTGGTATAAAGAATAAACACGTAAATCTATAAAACAAAATAGGGAGCTT
Organism: Macaca nemestrina; assembly: GCF_043159975.1. Lineage (NCBI taxonomy): Eukaryota > Metazoa > Chordata > Mammalia > Primates > Cercopithecidae > Macaca > Macaca nemestrina. The sequence goes on from NC_092128.1 coordinate 124,032,557, forward strand.
GGGATTAAAGCCACACAAACGACATACCTGTGACAAATGTGCAAAGTCAGTTAATTAACGGAAGTATAGTATTTACGACAAATAGTACTGGGATAATTGGACATCCACATGCAAAAAAATATGTAAATGAACCTAGACACGGAGCTTACGCCCTTCACAAAAATTAAATGAAAATGGATCATTGAAGTAAAAATAAACTGCAAAAACATAAAACTTCTAGAGAAAACAGGAAAATGCATATGAGACTTTGGGTTTGGTAATGAATTTCACATAAAATACTGAAAGCATTACTCATGGAAGAGGAAATTTTAAGTTGGTCTTTATTGGGATTAAATATTTCTCCAACACAATACACTGTTAAGAGAAGATAGATAAGTTGCAGACTGAGAAAAGATATTTTCAAAACACAGTATCTGGTAAAGGACTTGAATCTAAACTATTTAAAGAACTTTTCAAAGTCAATAATAATAAGGCAAATAAATTTAAACAATAGGAACACATTATAAGCAGACACCTCACCAAAAGAAACATGTCAAAGAAACCTATGAAATGATTCTCAGCCTCATTTGTCATTAAAGTATTGCAAAATTAAACAACGAGATACCTCTAGACAATGGAATGGCTAAAATTAAAAGAAATAATAATTTATTACAAATATTCAGAGTAATAGGAACTCTCATTATTTGTAGAATGCAACATGGTACATCCACTTTGGAAGACAATTTAACAGTTTCTTACAAAGCTAAACATAGACTTACTGTGTGATCTATCAATTGTATTACTAAGTATTTACTCAACTGATATAAAAATTTGTGTTTGCACAAAAACCTGCCAGTGAATACTTATGGCAACTTTATTCTTAGTCACCAAAAACTGAAAACTAAGATGTCTTTCAAAACATGAATAAATTGAACTTTAACACAATAGTACAATGGAATTTTATTAAACAATAAAAATAAATGAGCTATCAAGCCATGACGGATGAATCTTAAATGCATATTGTTAAATCAAAAAAGCCAGTCTGCTAGCGGTTCAGGAGGAGGACAGGAGGGTTGAAGAGGTGAAGTTCAGGGGACTTTTTATTATTGTGAAACTATTCCAGGTGGTACTTTAATGATAGACGCATGACAGTATGCATGTTTCAAAAACCATAGAAGTTTATAGAACAAAGAGTGAATTTTAATATATACAAACTAAAAATAAATCATTTAGGAGGTTGGGGGATCCAGAATAGAAAGCAAAATGTGACAACAATGTAATCAGTTGTAACATCCTCAATTCAAAACACGGGGGAAAAGGGTGCTGATCTAGAAATTTTGCAAATTAGTGGAGTCTGTAAGGTCAAAAGTACATATGATCACTGCAGTCTAGTTGACAAAATTTGCCCAACTCCATAGGAGTATGGGGTAAACAATTCTAAAAACACTATATATGTACACTGAAATTGAACATTTAAACAAGTAAATGGCAGATGGTGGGGGCCAGACTTCCTAATGTTGGAGAGGGAAGTCATAGATTAGCAAGGAGATGCAGCTAGAATGATCTCTATGGCAATGAAATAGTGTTGGAGACAGCAGTATAAACTTTTCTGTAGCTTAATATACATACACATAGCTACATGTGAAAATATTTATGTGTATGTGGTGGGTTAGAATACTCACATACAACTCCTTGCTCTGTTAGCAGAGAGTGCTTAAAAGCAACAAAGCCCCAGCAACAATGAGAACACCTCATGCCCAGATATTGGCATCTAAAACCACTCTCCATTAAAAGTAACCTGGGCTCCTGAAAGAAATACCTGATTCTAAGACTTGTGCGGGAAATATATAAAATGAGTCTGTATCACGTTGTGGTGCAAGAAAGTACTAAAGTGATTAAAAATCTTACAGCGACTGTTGTATGTCAGAGGCACTCAGGAGTCTACTGAAAGAGCTTCCATGACCAAGGCTGGAGTCATTTGAGCAACAAAACACATAAAGCAGTGATGAATTATAATCTATCAAATGAAAGGGGAATATCCACATGTATTACTTGGAATTCTTATGTGAAGGAGTGCTACATTTTTCCCTCATTTTTATTTATCTCATTATTTACTTACGTAGACTCTATATAAGTAAGTAATATGTGTGGATACTCCACTTTCAAGGTGGAGAATAATTTCTCACTCTTTAAGAGTGTGCTGTGAGTAGTGACTGAATACCCTCCAAAAAGTTTAATATAGAAGGAAGAGAAAAAGGTCAACCTTCCCCCATGGAAGCCTCACCAACACTCTTTCTATCAGGTGAACGTGGTTAATGCCAACAGCGATGAGTCATGTGGTAGTATCACCCTTCCTATGATGAAAGAAAATGGCACTTTACCTCTGTGGTCTTCCCGCCAAAAAGCCAACAACCCCAGCCTGATCATAAGGTAAACAGAGAAAAATCCTATTGAGAAATATTCTACAAGATATGTGATAAATAATCTTTAAACTTGTCAAGTTCATCAGTGAAAAATTGTCTGAGAATCTGTCACATCCAAGAATTAGGTAGAGGTCACTACTAATTGTGATGCAGTATATCGCATGAGATACTGGAACCAAAAAATTAAGGTAATATCTAAGGATTTTATCTGAATATGTGAATAAAGTATGAACTGTATTTAACAGTAATGGATTGATTTTTTATTAATTACATCAAATGTGCCATATTATTGTAGAATGGTACTCATAGAGAAAACTGGTGTTGAACAACATTAACGTCCGCAGCCTTTCTCATATTGATGATCCACTCCTATAGTCTATGTTTCTAGGGCACATTCTCCATACAAAACTTATCTGTACTAACTTTGCAATTTTTCTGTAAGTCTGAAACTGTACTGAAATAAACACTTATTTAAGAACACAAACATGGAATCCTTGCTATTTAGACTCAACAGTGAGTTAGATGTATGTGAAGCCAGAATTAGGAAATGGGATGCTCTAGGGAATCATAATGTGTTTTATTGCCTGGAAACAAAATATGAGTGGTGTGATGGACATTGCAGGCACTCTCCAGTTTTCCCTTTGAGGATAAATTAATCCAACTGCTGGGGATGTACTCAGAAGACAGACTGCGGTTCTCATCCTTTCAGGGATTGCCTCCTCAGAAACTCAAGGTCTTCCTCAGATGACTCACCTGCAATGACTGAGAGGAGTTATGAAGCTCTGACCATCCTGACTCCACTCAGGAAAACTGCTCAATTAACTTCCAAACTCCTCATTGTCATTGGCTAGCGCTGTTGTCAGGACCGAATCACACCTTAGTTTCCCTCTCTGGCTACACCTGCTTTTATCATCCCTTCTGCAGGGACAGATCCCAAAGGCACTGTCATTCAAATGTCTTGCTTCTTAACCTCTGCCTTGGAGTGTGCTTTCTAGAAAAGCCAACCTGTGGCAAGGGTTATGATACACAGAAAGAGGAAGTTATTTTGATTTTGGAGATGTCTATTGGGAAGGTAAGAATAGTAGCCTGGAGATAGAAGGGAAATTGTACCTGTAAATCTTGGTTCATCTTAGGTAGAAAATGAAGGGACGAGAATGAGTGAGACAAAAAGTACAAACAGCTGAATAAAAGAAGTTGGTTAAAATAGGAATCTTGGAAATATGAACATTTAAAATAGAGGGAGAGAAAGAGCTCTCCCAAAAGAACAAGGATGAGCATTGGAAGGCAGCTTCAAGAGATTCCGAAAGCAAAGGAAGAGAAAAACCAAAGCAGCTGCAAGCTGTGTCTCGTCCATTCATTCATTCAATCATATTAATTACATTTAGCACTAGATATCTCCTGAACAGTTCAATGAGATATAAAATCAAATAATACATAGAAAGTGGTTTAATGTATTTACAATCTTATTGGAGTCTAGTTAAGATGACTCAACAGAGGGATATAATGGGGGCTACTAGGATAAGAAAAGCTAACATTTTACAATTAAACTGAGGGATTCATGGGGAGATCCCTAAGTTTTTTAAGAAGCAAATTTTGAAGTAGGAGATTTCAAGATATGATTGTGAAAAGGGTCACTGGCATAATCTCTTGGTGGACACTATCCCCATACAAATATCATAATATTGAAGAGGGGAAGGGAAGAGGAGGAAGAGGAACTATGTTCTCAGAGTCAAGAAGGACTGAAGAGCTAATTTAGTGAAATTATGGACTGGGACAGTAAAATTTTTCCTGGAGTTCCAGTTGCTAGCCTGACAATTGGTTTCTTCAGTCATTATCAATCATATCAATTACATAATTCAGATTAGTCAAAACCACATAGGACTCATATTCTTGTCTCTGTAAAATTATTTTAGGAAATCACTTAACTAAGAGAGTGGAAGTTGAAATAAAAAGCATAACAGTTGAGGCTGATTTGACCACAATGATTATTTGAATTTTTAAATTGATGACATTTTCAAGAAATGGCAATAGTCTACGGTAAAACTTTAACATTTTATTTTTCCAAAACTACTGGCTATATTTTATAAAAGAAACTGTAATTTGTTCATCCATTTAGAGTATGTCGTAATATTTTTTATCAGTGTTAGGAGGTATGAGATATAAATTCTGATTAATGGCTATTCATTACATTCTACTTAATAATGAATGCAAAGTGCATTTATTTTCCAGTGCCATATTAATTTTAGTACTACTTAAATATTTTATTCTAAAATGTTAGGAATAAATTGATGAGTTCCCCGTAGCATTCTAAAAGTATATGTTGTGAGTGAAAGCATAAAGCCCTTGCCAAAAAGAAACTCCTAATGACAATTTTAACCTTTTCTTTGTTCACTGTGCATGATGAACATATTACGCCTTTTCATACTGGCAGTCATCATTCTTTTATAAATGTGTCATTTATTCTAAACATATAAATTAATATCTTTTAAAAGTATCTGTTAATAAAATTTATTTTCACAGTCATTTCTTAAGGTATAATTCATTTTAGTGGAACATGAGATTTGGAAAATAACCTAAACTCTACATAACTGAAGATTCATTACCCTTTCCTAAAATCTCCCAAACGTGGTCGTTCAAATTAAGCTTAACAGTCACTAATTGCAAGATTTCACTACTTCCTTATCATAATAAATATTATGTTTTGGCACCTTTTGCAGCATAGGAATATGGGTATTATATCAAATAAATTACATAATTTAGATGTCCTTTTGTGGCTTTCATATGCTAATCATTTGGAATATGTATGGGCTTCTTGGACCACATTCATTTTGGTTGACTGTTTCTATATTTAATGATATTTACTGTGGCAAAATGAACATCGGAAGTTGATCTTCTTTTTACCCCTCTACAATTAGCTTCAGATTTTGATGAGAATATTCAAAAAATATGTTCGATTTTTTTTAAAGGAATTTCCAGGTGGTGATTTCAGAATCTTTGCCTAGAACATATGGATTACTCTCTATGTAAAATATCAGATTTTGTATTTATTATTTTTCCACGTAATTTTTGAAATTGTTCCACTATACCATTTGTAATAAGGACTCCATTTTAGTTAAACTGAACTGTGTTCCCTTGAATATTTCAGACACATCTTGGTCTGGAAGAGTTGGGAATATGGATTGAAGTGTTCAGCCTCCACGAGCGACCAAAGTTTATGGGGAAAAGTTAATACCAATGGCAAGGGGTAGGATGTAGATGAACTCATGTATTTAAAGTCAAAGGGAAGCAGAATAACACATTTCTGAACACTATATTAGATTCCCTTGTGGCATAATCACATGTATTTATGCCTACATCAGAGTGAGGTGTTTGAAATACAAACCAGGTGAAAATTAAAAGAATGTTGGATTCTAATTTTCACAGCCTTTGTTGCCACGAGAATTTGTTTTCAAAATTATCTGCTTAGTTGACCCCTTGCCTAGAGCCTGTGACAGGGCTAGTGAATGCTAAATAAATATGTGTTATTTATAAATAGTTGAATTAACTAATTAGTGAGTGATTACTTTTAGTATTTGGATAAGATGAAGGCAACTTCCAGGATCATTCAGTCTTGTGATGTAGACCTCAGGGAACAGGAGGAGCAGGGGGCACCAGCTCCCAGCAGCAGGGCACCAGCTCTTGCCAACATTATAGTTAGTGCCATCAGGGGACTTGCGAAGCCTCATTGCCCCTTTCAGTGTCGGTAGTAAGAAGTAGCAAACCACGAATGGAATCAGGAGAGGAAGCAAAGCGGCTGATGCAATGCAGCAGTGAAGAGAGAGTTCAAGAAAAGTCTCAGAGTTTTCAGAATTAGGGAATGTGGTGATAGAACTAGAGGTCTTGTGAGAGAAAGCCCAGTTTTATGTTATGATTACCCTGCTTTTAATACCAAAATGCAGTTTTAGCATTTAGAACACATGCGGCAGTCACATTAGTTGTCTTTTGGATAGTCTATTTTTTTGTTACTCTAAACACTTGTAAGTTGAGTACTGATACTCTCTCCCTAACGTCTCTAAATGTCTCACTCTCTTTCTGTCCATGGGTTATTCTTCGTCCACTTATTCAATGTTTTACAAGTGTATCTTCCACTTCAAGTTTTCTTTAAGTTTGTCTTCAGCACTACAGATTTCACTTTTCGCTGCATGACTGTTATTATATGATCTATGACTGTTTTCATTTTGTTGAAATAAGAAAATAATAAACAGGTAAAACCTAATCTACACATATTTTTTAGAATTGTTATTGTTGTGCTAATATTTTTTTCCTTTTGATTCAGATCATTCTATGTGAATGAAAACTAAATAATAATACAATTAAATAAATTGTGGTAAGTTTTCTCCTTGTTTTCTTAAAAATAATGAGCTGCACAGAGAGCATTTTTGTGTATTAACTAACTTACATAATGATAATTACTTTTATTGAGAATAATGCTTCAAAATTCCAGATTACCCTATTTTCCCCCAATCTCTTACTCTTCAGTTACTATATTTTCTTATTTTTAACTTTTCCTGACACTTTTTTTTCTCACTTTCAAAATAAGCTTTATTGAGCAATCATTTTGAGTGTGATGAACACAATTTGGTGGATGTGTTTTGATGAATGTAAATAATGATATAATTACCATTCCATTCAATATCTAGAAGCTGTCTATCACCACAAATAGCACCCTCATGCTCCTTTGCAGTCAACCTATCCCTCAGCCTTCTGCTGTAAGCAGCCACAGCTCTTCCTTCTCTGTGTATTCACTGCTTTCTATTCTAGCCTCACATACACGAAGTTGTACACTATGTACTCTTTCCTGCCCAGCTGTAGATTTTTCATAGATGCCCTTGTTGAGGATGAAGCAAACTATAAGGATTGATTTTCAATGCTAAATCTCCCTTGAATTCCTGCTATGGAGCCAATTAGTTGTAATGTTTTATCATTTTATATTTCACAGTATTCTATTTCCTAAATTTTAAGAGATGTTTTGAAAATATGTTCATGAGGAATATTGCTCTATAGTTTTCTTATTTTGCATTTTCTTCTTCTGACTTTAGGATGAGCATAATGCTTGCGTCATATATTGAGCTAGAAACTATTTCTATGTTCTTGAATCATGTATGTAGAGTTGGTATTATTTTTTTCTACTCCTATTTCTTTATAGAAGGACATTTTCGTGTCCCTCCTAATCTGCCAAACAGAAATCAGGCAGATATCGCTAATAGCTGCCTGTCTTCTATGTCTCCCATATCCAAACTCTCACCCTGCTGTTTGTATATTACCTCTCATCTGTATATGAAGTGGTCCTCTTTGCTCCGCAAACCCTATCCAAAACACAAATTGTTCCTAGCAGGACTAACACAAAGCATCCCGTTGTGCTCCTCACATGGACTCTGAAAACACAAGAATCACTAAAAATATCATAACATCTCTTTTCTGATTATATTACACTGGTTTAAAGAAGATAATCCTTACCATGGTCTACAAGGGCCTACATATTCTCATTCCTACCAGACCTCTGTCTTGTCTACCTCCACTCTCTCTCCACCATCTGTGCTCCTTCACTCCAGCCATTTCTCAGTTCCTTAAAAGTGCCATGCTTCGTCTCACATCATGGAAATGGGGTCATGCTGTTTCCTCTATGTGAAATGTGTCGCCTCATTTTAACTAAATTAATTCTATCCACATTTCAGGATCTCCATAATGTGACTTTTTTCTCAGCATGTCTTTACCTTCCTGCAGCATTGTGCATACGCTTGTAACATACTCGGCTGCCACTCTATACTCTTTATTCATAGCAGGAATGCAGTTCTCTTATTTGGTATTCCTTCATCTGACTATTTGAATAATGTTTATTTTTCAATTTGTCAGTAAACCTCATGAGAGAGGGATCATATCTATTTGATAGCTCTTTTTCACCTCTTGTAAGTGTCACAGGGCCTACCTGGCATACAGTTGTCATTTTCTTAATATTTTACAGATGAAAAATAAAACCTGGTGTTATATTGATGTAATCACCACAAAGAGAGAGAATCATAGCTTAGACTGCTACAATGTCAGTGCAAAAGATGAAATAACTAAAATAAAAGAAGTAAAAACTATTGAAGCAATGTTCGGTGAGTCATTCACTCTTGGTTTTGAAAGTGAGAGGAGAGAAACTACAAGGCTTTTTGTTTGAATGACTAGGTCATGGATGCTGTCATTTTCTACTGCTTTATTTCTAGTACCATAAGTTAGCTTTACCTGTTATCGAGCTTCAAGAAAATGATAAAATTAAACAAAAACAATACCTATTTTTTTTTTTTTTGCGCCAGGCTTCCTTTATTCAAGACAATAATTTTGAGATACATTTTTGTTTTTTGCTTTTAAACTTTTTAAGTTTAACTTGCTATTTCTTCACTTACTAGGGTGAAAACAATTATAATTTAATTTAAAACTTAATTATTGATTTTAAACCTTCCTTCTTTCACAATACTAGCACTTAAATACGTATATTTCTCCTCCATGGTGCTTTCAAATGAAACTGATATTTTTTAATTTTCACTGAAAATTATACTATGATCCATGAGTTATATTTAAAAAACATTATAATTTTCAGATATCTAGATACTTTCTAGGTATTCCTATTGATTTCTATTTTAATTTCATTTGTACAGAGTACACACCATATTATTTGAACCCTTTGAAACTTGTTGAGATTTGCTTTGTGACTCAGACTATTGTTATTTTAGTGAATGTTTTATGAGCAATTGATAAATATGTGTATTCTGTAGTTATAAAGGTACTTTGTTCTATAAATGTCGGTTTCTTTTGATTCACTAATTATGTTATTCAGGTGTTTCACATCCTTATGAAATTGTGTTTATTTGCCCTATCAACTATTGAGAGGAACATTAAAAGTTTTGACTATGTTTAAAGATTTATATATTTCTTCATTTATTCTATCATATTTTGCTTCATTTTGAAGCTATTTATATTAGTTACATAGCTCATCATACTGATGAATTGAACCTTTCATCGTAAAATATTCCTATTTAACACCATTACTGATTTCGTCTTAAAGTCTCTGTCTTGTATTAAAATAGTCATACCAGCTTTCCTGTTCTTACAATTTGCATATGTCTTTTATTTCTAACCTTTCCCTTTTAATTATATCTGTTTGTTTACATTTGAAGTGCATTTCTTTTTGTTTGTTTGTTTATTTTTTCATTTCAATAGCTTAAGCGTATGAGTAGTTTTTGGTTACATAAATGAATTACACAGTGGTGATGTTTGGGCATGTAGTGTCTCCTATTACCCAAATAGTGTACACGATACGCTCTAGGTAATTTTTCATTCCTCACTCCCTTGGTGCCTTCCTCTAGTCTAAGTCTCCAATATCTGTATACCACTTTGTATACCTTTGTGAATCCGTAGCTTACCTCCCACTTTTATGTGAGAACATGTGGTATTTGCTTTTCCATTCCTGAGTTACTTTGCTTTGAATATGGCCTCCAGTTCCATCCAAGTTGCTGCAAAAGACATATTCTTGTTCATTTTTATGGCTGAGTAATATTCTATGCATATATGTACAACACTTGCTTTATCCACTCATTGGTTGATGGGCAGTTAGGTTGATTCTATATCTTTTGATGTGTATTCCCTCTGCTCATATTTGGATCTTTTTTAAAATTCTGGTTTTTTAAAATCCTTTCTGACAATCTGTCTTGTGTTTAGAGTGTTTAGTTCACTTACATTTAATGTAATCATACATTACTGTGCGATTATCTTAATACAACTATGTATAATTGAATTTAAGTATCCAACTTTACTCTTTATTTTCTATGTATCCCATTTCTTTTCTTTCAGTTTCAAGTTTCTTACAGTGGTAAGCTAAATAATGTTCCTCCACCCTGAAATATCTACTTTAGTAATGCTCAGAACCTATGAATGGCAAAGGTAATTTAGGAGATGTGAGTGTGGCAAAGGTAATTTTGGAGAGGTGAATAAGTTAAAGAGACTCATATGAAGATATTATTCTGGTTTAACCATGTGAACCTATTGTGATCACAATTGTCAGTATGAGATGGATGCTGAAAGAGTCAGAGTCAAATGGCAAAACTTGCGATGACAGAAGCAGATATTGGAGTGATGCAACCGTAAGTCAAAGAATGCTGCAGCCTCTCGAAGTTAGAAGTCAAGTAACAGATTCCTGGAATCTCCAGAAAAAAATAGCTAAGTACTTCAATTTTCAAAGCTTTTTGAGGCTTATTTTAGACTTCTGACCTCCAGAACTGTAAGATAAGTCTCTTGTGTTCTTGAAGTCACTGAGTTTGTGGTAATTTGTTATTGCACTGCTAGGAAACTAATGACTTGTCTTTATTTTAGTATTTTAATTCAATTAATTCCCACATTTTAGTTATAATTTTTAAAAATTATTTTCAGTGTTGCTCTGAAAATTACAGTAGTTTTATTTAAAATATCATAGTCTACTTGGAGTTCATATTGTATCACCTCATATAAAATATGAGAAATTTACTGCAGTGTAATTCTTCTTACCTCTTGCCTTATTGTTGAAATATATTTTGTATATGCGTATGTTATAGATCTCACAATGTTACAATTATTGCTTTAAACTGTCCGTTGTGTCTTTTTAAACTTTTAAGAGAATTTTAAATAAATTGTTATAATTAATAATACTTTTGTCATTTCATGTTTTCTTCATTTCCTCAGATCCAAGTTCATGTGTCATTCTAATTATACTTGAATTCTCTTATCAGATGAATTTCCTTGAATTATATTCGTACAATTGTTTCCTTTAATGTAATGTATACTTTTCTTCTCTGTTGACTTTTCAATTTTTCTGCATGATTGGTATACAGAAGTTTGACTGTGGTGTAACTCGTGGACTCTCTTTTTTCGTACTTAGGTTTCACTGAGTTTCTTGAGTTTTTAGGTTGGTATATTTCACCAAGAAACACTTAGCCATTACTTCTCCAAGTATTTACTTTCCTGTTTTATTATCTCACTCTCTGTACTCTGAGACTAAAATTACAGACATGGAAACCTTTGTGAATACCTGCATAAATTTAGAATGCAGACAAGTCTAAGAAAAGGATTATATGGCAAGAGTAGATTTGATTGTCCTAATTAGTATTAAAATATATTCTCACTATAAATAGATATATTTGTTTTACAGTAGTCATACTCAACAAAGGTAAGTGCTGTTTACTAATTAAGAATGTCATTGAGTGTTTGTTTTTTTGGCTCACCTTTGTAGTTGTGGCGTTTGTTATTTGAAATTATTTTTGCCTGTTTCTTGACCTTGTTGTCTCTAGTAAGATATTGGATTAAAAGTGCAATGAACACTTGTTCTAATATAATAACCATGTTAGGTAATATACATAAAAGATATTTTCCAATTAGCAATGACATAAAGATCACAAACTATAGAAATGGGCATGAAGCATTGAGCCCTTGGGAGCATTTCTTAAATGCCGAATTTTACTTAATGTCCTTTCTATTTTAAAACAACTCTTAAATTTTTAACGTTTATTTTGAGTACAAATATGTTTTATATTTATTTTGAGTATACTTTTATCCTTAACTCCTTTCCACAAGTGTTAATTCCAAGAACATCCTCTAATAAGGACAAAATTCAAATTGTATATTGTTGATCTTTGATATTGTCCTCATGGTGTACCACATGTTCAAATCAAGCCCATCACCACCCAACCATGCAAATAGTTCCATTTATTTATTCATTTTTACAAATCCATTGAACAACTAGAATCTGTAAGGTTGTGTGGTACAGAAAAATGGCTGAGGGCCGGGTGCGGTGGCTCAAGCCTGTAATCCCAGCACTTTGGGAGGCCAAGATAGGCGGATCATGAGGTCAGGAGATGGAGACCGTCCTGGCTAACACGGTGAAACCTCATCTCTACAAAAAAATACAAAAAACTAGCCGGGCGAGGTGGCGGGAGCCTGTAGTCCCAGCTACTCGGGAGGCTGAGGCAGGAGAATGGGGGGAACCCAGGAGGCGGAGCTTGCAGTGAGCCGAGATAGCACCACTGCACGCCAGCCTGGGCGACTGAGCGAGACTCCGTCTCAAAAAAAAAAAAGAAAAAAAAGAAAAATGGCTAAGAAGACATACGTTTTGTTGCTTTCATAGTCTATAATGAACTCAAAAGCGTTAGACCTTCATAAATAAATCAAGAGCTACCTATAAAATGTAAATTGCATGATTCTAATTCCAGCTTCACCATCATTCAGTGGTTTCTCAGTTTCTCATTGTTCACTCAATGAGATAAAAATCAAATTTCTTAGTGGAGCATACACAGCATGGTTTTTTTTTTTTTGAGACGGAGTCTCGCTCTGTCGCCCAGGCTGGAGTGCAGTGGCCGGATCTCAGCTCGCTGCAAGCTCCGCCTCCCGGGTTTATGCCATTCTCCTGCCTCAGCCTCCCGAGTAGCTGGGACTACAGGCACCCGCCACCGCGCCCGGGTAGTTTTTTGTATTTTTTAGTAGAGACGGGGTTTCATCGTGTTAGCCAGGATGGTCTCGATCTCCTGACCTCGTGATCCGCCCGTCTCAGCCTCCCAAAGTGCTGGGATTACAGGCTTGAGCCACCGCGCCCGGCCCACAGCATGTTCTGTATCTCTCCAGTCTTATCTACTGTCTCTTACTATTATGGTCATTGAAAGTACTAGAAATTTCCAAATATATTAAATTCTCATTTTAGTCTTGGACCTTTCCACAAGCAGACAGGAACTTTTTTCCCCCGTACTTTTCACTTGACCAACTAATCACAGCGTGGCAGATGCTGAGATGAGTCCACCACATATCCTCACAGGAACGAACAACTCCCTTTCCCAGGTATGTGATACTTCCAGCAGAAAGCTTGTAGCTTCACCCCTACAGAGATTGCCTCAGTTCAGGAGTCGTACCTCACCCAGAGTCATGCCTTCTTACTGAGTGACATTCATGGCCTGACTAAACCATGTGAGAGAATAAAGTTCTGCCTCCTTTGATTCAACTCAGGGCTTCTCTTTACAACTCTGTATGCAGTTTATTAAGGACTCCTTATGGCAGCATCACAGATCAGTTTTATCCTTAATTCCCTTCTGCAGGTGTTAATTCTGGGAACATCCTCTAATAAGCTTCCCAGTGCTAATTTTCAACTTAGAATCAGCTTCTCACAGCACACAAATTGCAACACACTGCATTACCAAAGTGCAATGTAATTTGTTCTTTACTTATTTGTCTTAACTCTGTATTCTTGAATCTATGTGGTTTTGAACCTCAAATTATTTGATGTATCTAGTATTTTTCAATTATTTTTATTTTAACCCTTTCCATTTCCAGCACAGAAAGACTGCAATCTATGAGACGAGGTGGGACTGGAGAGATGTAATAAAGATTTTTTTTAGAAAAACAAAACACTAGACTCTAAAACTCATGACTTTGTGTTTGACATTGTGTGACCTTGTGCAAATGTACTTCAGAAAAGAATCTCAGCCAGGTGCAGTGGCTCACCCCTGTAATCCCAGCACTTTGGAAGGTGGAAGCAGGCAAATCGTTTGAGCCCAGGAGTTTGAGACCATCCTAGGCAACATGGGGAAACCCTATCTCTACAAAAAATACAAATATTAGCTAGATGTGGTGGCATGCACCTGTAGTCCAGCTATTCAGGAGGCTGAGGTAAGAAGATCACTTGAGCCCAGGAGGTTGAGGCTGCAGTGAGCCATGATCATCCCACTGCACTCCAGCCTGAGCAACAGAGAGATACCTTGTATCAAAACAAACAAACAAAAAACCAAAACAAAACAAAACAAAAACAAAGGAAAGGAGAATCTCTACTATACTCCCAGCGATGTACAATTTAATTTGAATTGGTTGTTTAGGTGGAGTATAGAGAGAGGCAGAGTTTATAGTTTTCCTGATATGCTACAATTGGGGACTGGAATTGGTGGTACTAAAGGAATAAGCAAAGTGGGGGATATTATGTAGTTTAAAAGCAAAATACTTTGAAAATAGACTAAAAGTGAAGCAATGATTATCCCAGCCTCTTTATAAGTCATGTGAAGAAACAACACAATTAACTACTGAATTTGCAGCCAGGTTATCCTCCTGTTAATTTAAAACAAAATGCATTTTATTTTAGATGCAAATGCAAAACAGTAATTGTTTCAAATCAATAATTTGTAATCAGTAATCAATAATCAATAATCAGTAATCGAATCAAAAATTAGTTCATAGTCTGCCATGATTTAGCTCATCTGAGTGTCTCCCAGCTATTTCTGAGAGTTTCTCAGACTTTTTAGTCATTTGTGAACTTCACAGAAGCCTTTGCGATTTCTTTCTTCGTACTGCCTGCCTCCTCTAATGTTCAGGCTGCTCACGACATTCTCATTCTCCTGGCCATGGGCATGTGCTGTTAAACAGCCAAAGCATGTGGTGGCCTAGAGAAGGGGCCATTCTTCTCCCTGCATCAGTTGTCCTTGCAGTTCTCTAGTAGAGCTGAAAACATGGCCAACCCCTCCACACCCACCTTTCTGGAGCTTGAAATTGGTCATTGCTAGTACCTCTAAATGCTGGTTTGCTTGTCCTATTTTATGCTACCGAGGTTGGTTGAATCCTGACCAGCCTTCTAGTGTTACTGATGGAGGGCGTCCAGGGTCTTAGCTCTTAAACAAAGAATTGGACAAACTGCACAAACAAAGCAAGGAAAGAATGAAGCAATAAAAGGAGACATTTACTAAAAATGAAAGTACACTCCACAGTGTGGGAGCAGGTCTAAGCACAGGGGCTCAAGAGCCCCTCACACAATTTTCTGATTTTTAAATACCTTCCAGAGGTTTCCCATCGGTTACTCAGTTACTCATTTACATATACCCTATGTAAATGATATAGTGGCCGGCAATCAGTCTTTTGGTTGCAGAAAGCAACCAATCAGAGGATGAACTGAAGTTACAAAGGTTACACCCTATACAAGCATCTGATTGATTGTGAAAAGCAACCAGTCAGAGATACTTCGAATTTTCTGGATTAGCCTCAAGTCCTTTTGTTACTTAGGTGTGGAAAGTGGGGGTTTTCCTTTTGATTTAGTTCTAGGAAGTCAGCGTGAATCAGCCTCAGGTTCCCTGCCTCCAGACCCTATTCTCCTGCCTCACAGGCAGCCATGGGCAACCCAACTCCACCAACTGAGCCCTCCTGTCAGTCACTGCAGATTGGACATGCTTCTCCCCTAGATTGAAGAGACCGTCTCATTATTTTACAATGGAGTGTTGTTCTCTGGTTCTCTTAAGATTAATGTGTGAAAGGCAAAGAAATCTTGGGACCCCCCAAATCACTAAGCCAAAGGGAAGTAAGGCTGAGACCTGCCTCAAGCAAATTTGCTCTCCGTTTTATTCCTAAATAAGATAGCTACAAAAATAAAACAACAACAACAACAACAACAACAACAACAACACACACACACAAACTGCATACCTCCCTCACAATTTGCCATAAGAAAATTTCTTGTGGACAAAAGACAGACAGAACTGGAAGTCATCCCTCTGCTTGTATGAGACAAATGCACATCTGATTGCTTCCTCTGCCCTACTGTTTCACTAATCCAAACTAAGACACGTGATTACGCCTCTACCCTCCTCTCATATGTAAATCATGTATTCAGTGAAAGGCTGATCAAAGACAAAAGAATGCAACCTTTTGTCTCTCTCTAACTCAACCTGAAAATCCCCACTTGGAGTTGTGGGGACTTTCCTTTCCAGACCAAACTAATGTACATCTTACACACATTGATTGATGTCTCATATCTCCCTAAAATGTATAAAACCAAGCTGTGCCTCTACCTTGGGCACATGTCGTTAGGACCTCCTGAGGCTATGTTAGAGGGGTGTCTTTAACCTTGACAAAATATACTTCCTAAATCGATGGAAATCTGTCTCATGTACTTTTGGGTGCACAAACATATCCCCTATCCAATGAAGTAAAGTTCAACCCAAGACTTAACTAATCAATCACAAACCGGTCAGACATAGGACCTGGCCTCTTTCTGGTGTGATATGACTTTGATATAATTTGGTGTATGAGGAAGAAGCAGTAAATGTGATTATCTTCATCATCTCTCTTCATGAAGCACACATACGCAGACAGTTAAGTTGCTGAGGAAGCTGGGAGAGCCAATTTGACCTGGCCTTTATTTTGCACAAGAATAACTGAAGCTTCAAATACAATGTGTATTACATAGGAATCAATTATGTATGTAAGATTAATGAAGATAGGAGACCTAAGGCTATTTACATGAGGGCAAGAATAGTAACCTTTTGATCCAGAGAGATAATTTAACAAATAGTAAGTTGTTAACATATATAAATAATAAAGTTGGGGCTTTAAACATTTGAATGTGAAAACTCTGAGTCGTGGGATTAGCTCAGTACCCCAGGTCACAGGCAAAGTCTACCCCTGTGCATAAGTTATTGAGGAAGCTCATTGTCAGTAGTTCCTATAAAAACAGTCATAAAACCAGTGAGAAAGCTATCTGCTTTTCCTGATAACTGAGTGCTGGTCTTTCTAAATGATGTCACTGATGATTCTTTTCCCCCAAAATTATGTGTTGAGCTAAGTTTTGAACAATTACTATGATTATTGTTGAGTTTTATTAATATTCATTAAAGCTTTAAAATTCCACCTTTTTATTACTTATCCTTTAATAAACATTGTGTGGAAATTAACATGGGGACCTCCCAGTTATATTGCTAGCTCCCTATAAATGCAGACTGAGCAGCAAACTTTGCTCAAGTTAGTAAGAGGCATCTGAAATATCCAGCTTTGCCTTCAGCCCCTGTCAGTACTTGTGTATATGTGTGTGCGTATTTGTGTTTGTGTATGTACATATATATGGTACAATTAATGATAGCAGACTAGTTACAAATACAATCCAAAATAACTCAAATTACACCAAATGCATCACAGTATACAAAATGACTTGCTATTTTAATTTGTGTTTAAAATGTCCTGACTATGGAGGTATACGACACCTGCAATAATCTTCCCAGTAAAAAGGTAATGGGTAATATCTCCATTTCTGGAATTTGTTGTGAAATTGTACTGTATGAGCCCTTTACAAAAGTGTCCTTATGTTTAATACTTTTTCTAATATTTGCATATCTGTTGTTTTATGGAAAGAAAATATTAAAAATAAAAATGAAAGAATGAAAAAGTGTTAATCAGCTAAGAAATAAACAATATTGCTATTCTGACTCTACTGTGTATAGAACAAGAAAACGCAAAAAGGCCGGGCGCGGTGGCTCAAGCCTGTAATCCCAGCACTATGGGAGGCCGAGACGGGTGGATCACGAGGTCAGAAGATCGAGACCATCCTGGCAAACACGGTGAAACCCCGTCTCTACTAAAAAATACAAAAAACTAGCCGGGCGAGATGGCGGGCGCCTGTAGTCCCAGTTACTTGGGAGGCTGAGGCAGGAGAATGGCGTAAACCCGGAAGGCGGAGCTTGCAGTGAGCTGAGATCCGGCCACTGCACTCCAGCCCGGGCGACAGAGCGAGACTCCGTCTCAAAAAAAAAAAAAAAAAAAAAAGAAATCCTCAGTTTTTGACTAAGCCAGTAACATATTTTCAGAAGTTAAAATTTAACAGAAGTGGTAAATGTATTATTCACTATTGTGACAAACCAAAATGTAAGCACACTTGGCTACTTTGTTTAAAATGCACTAATAAAATTTAAATTATCATTTTAAATTATTCACAGTTGTATTGTTTTATTGTGTTTTTACATTATATATTTTAAGTGGCTTTATTTTATATACAAATTTCTATGAAATGAAAGATTCACCATTTGCATTTTTTTCTGTCCATTTGTATTACGCATTTCAAGATTACTTAAAATAATTTTGTTAAATGAAGCAGAAGGGTATAAATATTACCTAGTTCAGAATACAAATATGTAGATATGCTCTTGGATTAAACAGAATATTTTTCATTTTTTATTTTATTTTTATTTTTTTGAAATGGAGTCTTGCTCTGTCACCCAGGCTGGAGTGCACTGGTATAATCTCAGCTCACTGCAACTTCCACCTTCCAGCCTCAAGCGATTCTCCTGCCTCAGCCTCCCAAGTACCTAGGATTACAGGCATGTGACACCACACCCGGCTAATTTTTTGTATGTTTAGTAGAGACGGGGTTTCACCAGGTTAGCCAGAACGGTCTCCATCTCCTGACCTCGTGATCCACCCACCTCGGCCTCTCGAAGTGCCAGGATTACAGGCATGAGAAGGAACTGATGAGTAGAGGATACAGAAAATCAATTTTAATACATTGATATTAGAAATGCAAAATAGTACAGTTCTCATTAGAGAAACATTGTGCAAATATCTGGCATAACTATGTATTTGTCCCGACAATTCTTTTCCTAAAATTCTATTCTAAACATGGACTTGAAGAAATACAACTTTGGTACATGTACAATATGATTAATTGTGGCATTGTCTATGATAGAAATTGGGGAAAAAAGAATATTTATGTTACATATATTTAGTTATAAAAACAAACAAAGAAGCTACCTATATCTGATACACAGTGATTTCCAAGTTACATAGTTAAGTGAAACTCAGTGTGCATAGTATGCTTAATCTTGTACAAGAAGGAGGAAAATAAACTCTCTCTCTCTATATATATATATTTATGCCTACAATGTAAGAATTATATAAACAGTTGTTACACTGTGTTTTATTTGTATTATTTTTATTGTTGTTGGTTTTTTATGTTTTTTGTTTTTTGTTTTTTTTTTCAAATTTTTAGGTCTGCATTTGCTTGAATTCACAGATGTGGAACCCATGGATTTCTAAGACTGACTGGATATTTCTCTCAGATACCATTACATAGCAGCAACACTGGTTCCTTGTGATAATCGAGGTTTATCTCCCCTCCTGTCACACTGTTGTGGCTTTTTCTCTCCCATAGCTCCGCAAGCAGGAGTGAGTGTTTACAGCTCTTTCACTCCCAACACTCCCAGCTCAGCAAGCAGGAGCTTAACAGCTCTTTTGCTTCCGCAGTTCAGTGAGTTCCGGGTTCTTGACCCGCAACCAAGAGGAATAGGGTATGCGGACACTGGAGAGCGAGTAAGGCAGAGTAGAATTTTACTGAGTGACGGAAAGAAAACGCTCAGTATTGAGAGAGAACCCAAAAGAGGGTTGCTCTCTGTGAGGCTCATACCGGGGATTTAATGGGCTTAGAATGGGTGAATGTGTGCTGATTGGTCCATAGGTAGAGCTTGGAAAAGGCACCATTTGATTGGTTAAAAGGCATCATTCTGAAGGAACCAATAGAGAGAGAGTGGATAAGAAGGGTATGGAAGTCCTCGCTCCAGTCATGGACTGTGTCCAGAACTGACCTCTCAGTTTTCAGGCTTCAGACTGTCCTTGGCCTGAAGATTGAGCCCCTCTAGGTACACATCCTTGTCTACCCAGGAATCTATCTGTTTCACATTACCGTCAATACTCTTTATTTAATTAAATTAATTGTTATTTTCTGTGCCTGCTGATCTACCATCATGCTAACACCAAATTAACCAGATAGTAGAACATTTTCTAATTACCTTTATGCACATTTCCTCCTCTGGAGATTAATTTAGCAGAGATTAGAGTTGTGGAGAAGGAAAGCAAAAAATAGTCTTCAAGTCAGCCACTGGGATGATGCAGAGTTGAGAGTGGTCACTCGAACTTCCACTTTTTCGTTTCTGGCGCCATGTATTTTTACTGTGGACACCAACATCAGGATATGGGGATTGGCTGAATGTATGCGCCACATCCTGGAAGCATGGTTTCAACCTGGAACGTGTTCTGTCACCTTAGCAGAGCTTTCCATAGGCCTTTCCAATGCTCTGTGAGGTCAGCTGCTTCCTGTGAATGCAGTATAGCAGGCCAGTGGGTGTTATGATTATGTATAAAACACTCCACTTCCTTCAGCATAAAACCCATCTCGTGGACACAGGCAATATTATGTAGGATTCCCCATCAGTATATTAGGTATCCTGTAGGCCTTCAGATAGGGGTAAAACCAGAGAAAACTCAAACACAACAACAACCACATTTGTGGGCTAGTTGTGAATTTCATTGTGTGCAAATCTAGAGTTGAAGGGCTTCAATCTGCCACTGAGTGAATATCTGGTTTCCTCAAGAGAGTGGTAGTCAGGCACAGGTGGCCAAGGCCAGCCTTGGTAAGAGTGAAACTTTGCTATAGGATCCAAGTGTTATATCTGTCACCCCAATAGCTACTCTCTTTATGGGCACATATCCAAGTGCTGGGAGACCAAGGATAGAGTCTGGCTGACATCCTCTGTATGGGATGATTACTTAATGGTTAAATTCTTGCTCTGCAGTGTTCTCCTAAGGGCCTTGCCTTGTGATCTCATAACTACACAATGTTCTCCTAAGGGCCTTGCCTTGTGACCTCATAACTACACATTAAGGACCTACTCTTTAGGTCTGTCCTCAGGCCTCTTGCCTTTATCTCAGACCTTTTGGTCTAGGTCATTCCAGGACCCTAACTAAATGGTCAACTCTTTGCCACAGCTCAGAAGTTCATGTGTATATTTATCACAATACCATTGTTGCCCCCATACAAAGTAGACAATCACTACATACCATTCACCATTTTATCCTCTGGGAATATTATTTCTCACATCTAAACCTCCTCTTCTTTGACTGGGGCTTAGTACATCAGCCCATAATCAGATCATTCAACTTATATTGAGCAGAACCATCTCTGAGCCAGATCTGGGTTTAGTTCTCAGTGTGCTTCCAAATACCTGACGCCAAAGGTGTGACCTTGGTGTGCCTCCATGGTGCAATAGAGGTAGGTGACATTGGACTGTGGGTCACATATACGCATAACTTAACAGTGGCTAGAAATAATGCCTCTAAGAATTATTGATATGAAGAAAAGGAGAATGAAGCATTGTACTCAAGAGTGTTCCCTCCTCCAATTTTCAGACTACTTTTGTATGTCAATTTAGCATGTTTCCGAGAAGACTGGAGATGATTATTAGGAAAGAATGACAGTGACGTGGGATGCTTTCAGCCTGAGGCTGAGTTCTGAGAAACTGTTCCCCATAGCTGCAGCTGAACTCAGCCGAGGAGATTTAACTCAGGGATTCAAAAGCATGTGATATAATTTACCATTTTTTACTCCTGGAAAATCTGTTAAAATTACAGTGCCTTGATAGATTCATGTGAATGGGTGACATTTGGCGGATGAGACATCAGAACATTAAGGATGTGGGGTCAGTTTTTAGAAGAAAGACATGAGTGGAGACATACTGGGGAATTTAACCAGTGTAGAAGAAGGCGGACACCTGAATGTCAAGAAGGAAGTGTGAATCCTACCAATCTGTAAGAGAAGCCCTGGAAAAGCCCTGAAAAAAATTAGAAGGAATGAGAGTCACTGAAAAATGAAATTGTCCAACTTATCTGAAGGATGTTTATGAGGACTATATTAGTCCACTCTCATGCTGCTATGAAGAAATACTCAAGACTGGGTAATTTATAAAGAAAAGAGGTTTAATTGACACACAGTTCCACAGTGCTGGGGAAGTCTCAGGAAACTTACAATCATGTAAGAAGAGAACATGTCCTTCTTCACATGATGGCAGCAAGGAGAAGTGCTGAGTAAAAGAGGAGAAAGACCTTTATACAACCATCAGATCTCAAAAGAACTCACGATCAGAAAAACAGCATGAGGGTAACCACCCTCATGATAAAATTACCTCCCACTGGGTCCCTCTCACAAAATGTAAGGATTATGAGAACTACAATTCAAGATGAGATTTGGGTGGGGACACAGCCAAACCATATCAATAATCCTGCCCCATATTTGTGTGAAGCAGTCAAATTTGTCTAAGGATTTAAAGTAAAGAAATACTATTTAAAATAATTTACTTATCTGTGTGGAAGAGTACAGGGTTATCAGCTTAGAAGTTGATGCCAAGATACCATATGATGTTGGCTTTTTGTTATTGTTATGAGTGCTCAAGCGACTCTTTCTATAATTTTATTATTTTAACATTTATTATTATCTTTTAATGTATCTCTGCTATATATCTTAATTACTTCTAAATTCAAAGATGATTTAGTATAGTATTATCTTTATTGAGAGTTTTGGTTAACCTATGTTTGCCTTCTCATTTCATAGTTTCATACCTCTGTAGACCGTAACTTCAGAAGGATAGTGGTATTAAAATGATAGGAGAGTTTATATCCACATGAACTACACTGTCCCAAGCCCAGTTATCTGACCCTGATTTGGATAAAATCTTTGTAACTTGTTGATTGCTGTCACAGGCAGCACTCAAGGCAGCAAGGGTTTTCTGGGTAAATGAATGTCAGAAGAGGATTCTCTGTCCAGGAAAAGAACTTTGGCGGATGTTTTACCAGTCACCACAGAGCTTGGAAGTTGGATTCAGGCTACTGAAGTGTAAGAGGAGTTTTATTTCAAGCAAAATTGAAATTTGAACAAAAATTCCTGCTTGGGGCAGCGCATTTGAGTTTGACCTCTAAGTTAATGTATCATTTAATTTCCATGAATTAGTCCCAAGAGGTA